>NC_083098.1:78283770-78583770 GCF_949774975.1 Lagenorhynchus albirostris | reverse complement strand
GCATTCCTGGAATAAACCCCACTTGATCACGGTGTATGATCCTTTTAATGTGCTGTTGGATTCTGTTTGCTAGTATTTTGTTGAAGATTTTTGCGTGTATGTTCATCAGTGATATTGGCCTGTAGTTTTCTTTCTTTGTGACATCCTTGTCTGGTTTTGGTATCAAGGTGATGGTGCCCTCGTAGAATGAGTTTGGGAGTGTTCCTCCCTCTGCTATATTTTGGAAGAGTTTGAGAATGATAGGTGTTAGCTCTTCTCTAAATGTTTGATAGAATTTGCCTGTGAAGCCTTCTGGTCCTGGATTGTTTGTTGAAAGATTTTAAATCACAATTTCAATTTCAGTGCTTGTGATTGGTCTGTTCATTTTTTCTATTTCTTCCTGATTCAGTCCTGGCAGGTTGTGCCTTTCTCAGAATTTGTCCATTTCTTCCAGGTTGTCCATTTTATTGGCATAGAGTTGCTTGTAGTAATCTCTCATGATCTTTTGTATTTCTGCAGTGTCAGTTGTTACTGCTCCTTTTTCATTTCTAATTCTATTGATTTGAGTCTTCTCCCTTTTTTTCTTGATGAGTCTGGATAATGGTTTATCAATTTTGTTTATCTTCTCAAAGCACCAGTTTTAGTTTTATTGATCTTTGCTATCGTTTCCTTCATTTCTTTTTCATTTATTTCTGATCTGATTTTTATGTTTTCTTTCCTTCTGCTAACCTTGGGGGTTTTTTTTGTTCTTCTTTCTCTAATTGCTTTAGGTGCAGGGTCAGGTTGTTTATTCGAGATGTTTCCTGTTTCTTAAGGTAGGCTTGTATTGCTATAAACTTCCCTCTTAGAACTGCTTTTGCTGTATCCCATAGGTTTTGGGTCGTCGTGTCTGCATTGTCATTTGTTTCTAGGTAGTTTTTGATTTCCTCTTGATTTCTTCAGTGATCACTTCGTTATTAAGTAGTGTATTGTTTAGCCTCCATGTGTTTGTATTTTTTACAGATCTTTTCCTGTAATTGATATCTAGTCTCATAGCGTTGTGGTCAGAAGATATTTGATACAATTTCAATTTTCTTAAATTTACCAAGGCTTGATTTGTGACCCAAGATATGATCTATCCTGGAGAATGTTCCATGAGCACTTGAGAAAAATGTGTATTCTGTTGTTTTTGGATGGAATGTGCTATAAATATCAATTAAGTCCATCTTGTTTAATGTATCATTTAAAGCTTGTGTTTCCTTATTTATTTTCATTTTGGATGATCTGTCCATTGGTGAAAGTGGGGTGTTAAAGTACCCTACTATAAATGTGTTACTGTCAATTTCCCCTTTTATGGTTGTTAGTATTTGCCTTATGTATTGAGGTGCTCCTATGTTGGGTGCATAAATATTTACAATTGTTATATCTTCTTCTTGGATCAATCCCTTGATCTTTATGTAGTGTCCTTCTTTATCTCTTCTAATAGTCTTTATTTTAAAGTCTATTTTGTCTGATATGAGAATTGCTACTCCAGCTTTCTTTTGGTTTCCATTTGCATGGAATATCTTTTTCCATCCCCTTACTTTCAGTCTATATGCATCTCTAGGTCTGAAGTGGGTCTCTTGTAGTCAGCATATATATGGGTCTTGTTTTTGTATCCATTCAGCCAATCTGTGTCTTTTGTTGGGAGCATTTAGTCCATTGACATTTAAGGTAATTATCAATATGTATGTTCCTATTTCCATTTTCTCAATTGTTTTGGGTTCTTTATTGTAGGTCTTTTCCTTCTCTTGTGTTTCCTGCCTAGAGAAGTTCCTTTAGCATTTGTTGTAAAGCTGGTTTGGTGGTGCTGAACTCTCTCAGCTTTTGCTTGTCTGTAAAGGTTTTAATTTCTCCATCAAATCTGAATGAGATCCTTGCTGGGTAGAGTAATCTTGGTTGCAGGTTTTTCTCCTTCATCAGTTTATATATGTCCTGCCAGTCCCTTCTGGCTTGCAGAGTTTCTGCTGAAAGATCAGCTGTTAACCTTATGGAGATTCCCTTGTGTGTTATTTGTTGTTTTTCCCTTGCTGCTTTTAATATGTTTTCTTTGTATTTAATGTTTGACAGTTTGATTAATATGTGTCTTGGAGTATTTCTCCTTGGATTTATCCTGTATGGGACTCTCTGTGCTTCCTGGACTTGATTAACTATTTCCTTTCCCATATTAGGGAAGTTTTCAACTATAATCTCTTCAAATATTTTCTCAGTCCCTTTCTTTTTCTCTTCTTCTTCTGGAACCCCTATAATTTGAATGTTGGTGCGTTTAATGTTGTCCCAGAGGTCTCTGAGACTGTCCTCAGTTCTTTTCATTCTTTTTTCTTTATTCTGCTCTGCAGTAGTTATTTCCACTACTTTATCTTCCAGGTCACTTATCCGTTCTTCTGCCTCAGTTATTCTGGTATTGATCCCTTCTAGAGTATTTTTAATTTCGGTTATTGTGTTGTTCATCATTGCTTGTTTCATCTTTAGTTCTTCTAGGTCCTTGTTAAATGTTTCTTGCATTTTCTCTATTCTATTTCCAAGATTTTGGATCATCTTTACTGTCATTATTCTGAATTCTTTTTCAGGTAGACTGCCTATTTCCTCTTCATTTGTTAGGTCTGGTGGGTTTTTATATTGCTCCATCTGCTGTGTGTTTTTCTGTCTTCTGATTTTGCTTATCTTACTGTGTTTGGGGGTCTCCTTTTTGCAGGCTGCAGGTTTGTAGTTCCCGTTGTGTTTGGTGTCTGTCCCCAGTGGCTAATGTTGGTTCAGTGGGTTGTGTAGGCTTCCTGGTGGAGGGGACTAGTTCCTGTGTTCTGATGGAGGAGTCTGGACTTTGTCTTTCTGGTGGGCAGGTCCAAGTCTGGTGGTGTGTTTTGGGGTGTCTGTGGACTTATTATGATTTTAGGCAGCCTCTCTGCTAATGGGTGGGGTTGTGTTCCTGTGTTGCTAGTTGTTTGGCATAGGGTGTCCAGCACTGTAGCTTGCTGGTCGTTGAGTGAAGCTGGGTGCTGTTGTTAAGATGGAGATCTCTGGGCGATTTTCGCTGTTTGATATTATGTGGAGCTGGGAGGTCTCTTGTGGACCAGTGTCCTGAAGTTGGCTCTCCCACCTCAGAGGCACAGCACTGACTCCTGGCTGCAGCACCGAGAGCATTTCATCCACACGACTCAGAATAGAAGGGAGAAAAAGTAGAAAGAAAGAATTAGTAGAAGTAGAAGGAAAGAAAGAAAGAAAGAAAGAAGGGAGGGAGGGAGGAAGGAAGGAGGGAAAGATGGAAAAAAGAAAGAAAGAAAGAAAGAAGATAAAGTAAAATAAAATATAATAGTTATTAAAATAAATAATAATTATTAAGAAAAAATTGAAAAAAACAAAAACAAAAATGGATGGATAGAACCCTGGGACAAATGGTGGAAGCAAAGCTATACAGAAAAAGTCTCACACAGAAGCATACACATACACACTCACAAAAAGAGGAAAAGGGGAAAAAATCATAAATCTTGCTCTCAAAGTCCACCTCCTCAATTTGGGATGATTCCTTGTCTAAAGGAGGGAAGGAAGGAAAGAAAGAAAGAAAATAAGGTAAAATAAAGTTATTAAAATAAAAAATAGGGCTTCCCTGGTGGCGCAGTGGTTGAGAGTCTGCCTGCTGATGCAGGGGACACGGGTTTGTGCTCCGGTCCGGGAAGATCCTACATGCCGCGGAGCAGCTGGGCCCGTGAGCCATGGCCGCTGAGCCTGTGCGTCCAGAGCCTGTGCTCCACAACGGGAGAGGCCACAACAGTGAGAGGCACGCATACCGCAAAAATAAATAATAATTATTAAGCAAAAAATAATTTAAAAAAAAATGGACGGATAGAACCCTAGGACAATTGGTGGAAGCAAAGCTATACAGACAAAGTCTCACACAGAAGCATACACATACACACTCACAAAAAGAGGAAAAGGGGAAAAAAATCATAAATCTTGGTCTCAAAGTCCACCTCCTCAATTTGGGAAGATTCGTTGTCTATTCAGGTATTCCACAGATGCAGGGTATATCAAGTTGATTGTGGAGCTTTAATCCGCTGCTCCTGAGGCTGCTGGGAGGGATTTCCCTTTCTCTTCTTTGTTCTCACAGCTCCCAGGGGCTCAGCTTTGGATTTAGCCCCGCCTCTGCGTGTAGGTCGCCGGAAGGCGTCTGTTCTTCGCTCAGACAGGACAGGCTTAAAGGAGCCGCTGATTCGCGGGCTCTGGCTCACTCAGGCCGGGGGTGGGAGGGGTGAGGGAGGGGCACGGAGTGCGCGGCAAGCCTGCGGCGGCAGAGGCAGCCGTGACGTTGCACCAGCCTGAGGCGCACCTTGCGTTCTCCCGGGAAAGTTGTCCCTGGATCCCGGGACCCTGGCAGTGGCGGGCTGCACAGGCTCCCGGAAGGGGGGTGTGGATGGTAACCTGTGCTCGCACACAGGCTTCTTGGTGGCGGCAGCAGCGGCCTTAGCGTCTCATGCCCGTCTGTGGGGTCCGCGCTTTTAGCCGCGGCTCGCGCCCGTCTCTGGAGCTCCTTTAAGCAGCGCTCTTAATCCCCTCTCCTCGCGCACCAGGAAACAAAGAGGGAAGAAAAAGTCTCTTGCCTCGTCGGCAGCTCCAGACTTTTCCCTGGACTCCCTCCCGGCTAGCCGTGGTGCACTAACCCCCTGTAGGTGTGTTCACGACCCCAACCCCAGTCCTCTCCCTGTGCTCTGACAGAAGCCCGAGCCTCAGCTCCCAGCCCCGCCCGCCCTGGCGGGTGAGCAGACAAGCCTCTCATGCTGGTGAGTGCCGGTCGGCACCGGTCCTCTGTGCGGGAATCTCTCCGCTTTGCCCTCCTCACCCCTGTTGCTGTGCTCTCCTCCGTGGCCTTGAAGCTCCCCCCTTCAGCCACCCGCAGTCTCCACCCGCGAAGGGGCTTCTAGTGTTTGGAAACCATTCTTCCTTCACAGCTCCCTCCCACTGGTGCAGGTCCCCTCCCTATTCTTTTGTCTCTGTTTATTCTTTTTTCTTTTACCCTACCCAGGTACGTGGGGGGTTTCTTGCCTTTTGGGCGGTCTGAGGTCTTCTGCCAGCGTTCAGTAGGTGTTCTGTAGGAGTTGTTCCACGTGTAGACGTATTTCTGGTGTATCTGTGGGGAGGAAGGTCATCTCCGCGTCTTACTCTTCCGCCATCTTCCCCTCCACCTCTCTGGCTCTTTAAGATACAGGGTCTGAGCAGAAAAAAAGGTCAGCAAAGAAAAGCTGGTTCTTGAGGAAAAGGAGCAATATAGTGTCAATACAGTGTCATTTTCCTGGCCTTTTAATTAGTATTATGAGTCTTTTGATTATCTTTGTATACAAATAATTTTGCACTTTTAAATTTTGGTGCAGTTTTAAGTGAAAAGGTCCCTTCCTCTTGGAAGTCTTTCCTGATTCCTCATCTAGAATCAATTATTCATTTCTGTGCTCCCACAGCATTTCATTGATTTAAGTAACATTTTAGTCAGCTCTGCACTGTACTTTTGCCACTACAGGTTGTGGAAAGCAGGGATGGGAAGGGTAAGTGAGAGAACCCATTAAAAAAAATATATATATATATGTGTATATATATATATATTACAGTATATATATGTGTATATATATATATTACAGTTATATATATATATTAGAGTACTTAAAGTATAGTGTAGTAAAGGGTAGGGAGAGAACCAAATATATATATATATATAAAACAATACATATGTAATATATGTATATTACAATAAAAGTAAAAAGTAGAAAGTATCTACTCTTAGCTATGGGAATACCCAACCACGAGAGGCCAACTCTACCCAAAGATCAGAGTCAAAGAAACCGTAAAAGAGTTAACATTAAGAAGTAGGTATTAAACTGTAGTGGAGAGGACTTGCAAGTGTTTCTGAAAGAGAGGTAAGTTTGCATGAAGTCAGGAAGGTGTAGAAGCATATGCATATGAAGGGGATCTGAACATAGGACACTGTCTGTAACATAGATACATATGGGGGCTGGATATATGTGAGGCTCGGAAGTTAGGTTGCAGTGAAATTGTGAACAATTTCTTATGCTGTGCTAAAAAGGTTGGATTTAGTCTTCCATATAAGGAAAGTTTTACGTGGTGTCCAGCTTCGCTAGAGTGGGCTCCCTCAGGGCAGGGACTGTCTGCACTCATGTGTTTTTGAGCTCAACTCCATGCCCCAGCATATGTCTCAATGCACAGTACATGATTAACGCCCTGTAAATATTTGTTGAATTCATGTATGAATGCACGAATCGTGCATGAAACCAGATTATTGCCATAGAATCAAAAGCTAGGATTGCAGGAGAGGAATGTGTCATGCAGTAGCCTCAGAATAAGAGGAATAGAAATGCAGAGTTAAAAGCAGCTTTGCCTTGTGGAAGATTTTTAAATGTGAAAAAAGAGGACTATTAGAAAAAGAACTCTAAGTGGAAATTACCATTACTTTGTTCCATTCTGATGGAATATGTACAATATACAATTTCTGTAAGCTGCATTTTATTAAGATGCATAGTATCTTTATTTTAACCTTCTTTCTCTGGGCTAAATTCCTCACTACCACTGCAACCAACAGCTTCTTTTAACGGTAGAACTAAAGAGAAAAAAAAATCACTTTTGCCTGAGAGCATGTCTGCTGACCCGCATCCCATGATGTTTAGCAGCAGAGTGCTGTGTGTGAAAAACCATGCAGATGTCATGGCAGTAAACATCACAGAAAGATGAAAGCACATTTCTATTTTAAGAGCCAAAGCAACCAATCAAATGATGAGAAAATGTACAAGTATAGAGTGTTTTATATTCTGGTTTTGAAAACTTGGTCCTTAGATGTGGAATGCTTATTTCAGAAAGAGAGTGAAATGGCAGATGGGTGCCCATTTTTTCTTTGAAGTTAGGAAGGCATTTTTACAAAAGCACCTCCTTCATCTATGAAGTGTATTTCTAGATAGGAAGAGGGAGGGTGCTGTTCTTTGTAGGAACTGCAGATAAACTCCAGCCTGCCATCTTAATTAACAGAGAAGCTAGTTTTTACTCCAGAAATTGAGAAAAACAAAATGCTCAGGAGTCAACCAACACTTGGCAAGTTGTCATCAGGACTTGGCTATGAAGGTACATGATGAAAGAACTGAACAGTTTCACAAGTCTTGCTGATCTGCATTTACAAATAGAGTTGGCAGCTAAGGGAAACAAATAGGGAGGGAAGTTGGCATTTAAAGTCAAGGTATAATATTTTGCTTTTTTTAACGTTATTCAACAACAAACCTTTAGTAACAGCTAACCGCATGGTATCTACCCTCAAGGACACTCTTCCAAGAGATGTAGATCTAAGAATGAACATGATCTTGCAGCCACCCTCAAGAAGTTTAAGAGATTTTTGTGGAGACAAACAAGTAAATAGGTAAATGAGAATGCGGTGTGAATTACAATAAAATGGAAGAGTATAGAGAACCATATAGGAGTAGCTATGAAGAGTGAAGTTATCTCAGCTGATCTAGGGTTAAGGAGTCAGGGGAAGATTCCAGAGAAGTGAGGTCCAAGTTGAATCCTAAAGACAGGTTGGGGTTATCCATTTGAAGGAGGAGAACAACAGGCAGAGATGAGCGACAAAATGGCACACTCTGAGAACTTCAAACCGTATAATGTAGCAGAAACATAAAGGGCCAGAAAGTGCTAAGAGATGAGTGTGGAGGAAAAAGCAGGGGCCAGTACATGCGGGACAAGAAACTTAAAACATCAGAGTGTTAGACTGGATTGAAGTCTGGATTGAAGAAGGCTAAGACTGGCATCAAGGAGGGTCAAGAGATTATTGCAATAATTAGAGGATGACTTCTAATTTCCCCTGTGGACACCTGGGTGAGTTGTTGTATGTTCTTTGAGATCTGGAGGAAGGCAGATGAGCCTGGAGGCTGGTGTGTGGAGTAGATGGAGGTGAGGAGTGAGGGGATAATTTGCATCTGTGGGAAATCCAATGAAGAAGTTCAAGACACTGAGTTTAAAGCAAGTAATTTATATACTAGCTATGAATCAGTAGAAGCCAAGGAGGGAAACAGTCTTTTCTCTACTTGATATTCTAGAGTCATTATTATTACTTATTTCTCAGTGCCAAATGGGAGAAACAAACCTATGGCCTCCAGAAATATTAAAAAGATATTTTATAGTGTTTTGGTGGAAATCTTTTCCAAAGTGGTAGCTTTCTATAGATATCTTGAAAAACTGTAACGCAACCCTATCGCAACCCAGATTATTTTATTGAACTCATATTTCTTTGTGTTAAAACTGTTGTGGAGTGAGTTTAATACTTAGACTGAGAAATAATTTTATTAGATTATTTTATTATGTTATTCTGTTCAACTATATCATTGTATGTATGGTTAAAGGAATTATCTTTCTACAATATTGTTTTTATACATTTTTAAAATTTTATTTATTTATTTTTGGCTGTGTTGGGTCTTCGTTGCTGCACACAAGCTTTCTCTAGCTGCGTCGAGCAGGGTTTACTCTTCATTGCAGTGCACAGGCTTCTCACTGCAGTGGCTTCTCTTGTTGCGGAGCATGGGCTCTAGGCACGCGGGCTTCAGTAGTTGTAGCACACAGGCTCAGTAATTGTGGTTCACGAGCTCTAGAGCGCAGGCTCAGTAGTTGCTCCACAGCATGTGGGATCTTCCTGGACCAGGGCTTGAACCCATGTCCCCTGCATTGGCAGGCGGATTCTTAACCACTGTGCCACCAGGGAAGCCCCTACAATATTGTTTTTATTCAACACAAGAAAGTTTAGAATAGTTATTTCCAGTGGAATTCAAATCATATTTTATATTTCTATATAGAAACTAGTCAATGGCTAAGACCAAATGAATCATAGTGATTAAATTGGAATAATAATGAAAGTGTTAAAGAATATAATTTGTTGGGGTGTGAGAGAAAGATTGAAAGAATTGTACATAATCACCTTTGCAACTATACCATGTAATACATCTATAGAGAAATAAGCCAAGCAAACTTCTGATTAGTGGTCATCCTACTTATTGCTGTGTCTTCTATTCTCTATCACACAATGGTGATTTGTTGCTTTGTAGTACACAGAAGACTTCCCACTGGAATATTATTGTGAAAAATCCTTTGGGGCAGGAAAATAAATTCTAACTATTGTTTACCGACTAAAGAGCATTGGAAGAATTGTAAGCTTTTCAAGGCAGCCATTGAATGTACTCCACAAAATTTGGCCCAAGGACATCAGCTCAGTGGAAATACAGAATATTCCCTATTTCTTTTTCTTATGATGACTTCTTTATGCAACTGATCATCATCAAAATTTAGTGATGTTCTTGGAATCTTAGATTCTTAGAATTGGATAGAGCCTGTAGGACCCTTACTACACTAATTCTCATGGGTTGATATCTAGCCTCTACTTGATGCCTCTCTCAACTACTCATCAACTTGATTACCTGCCTCTGGACAAATTCTAGTTTGTCCCACTGAGATTATCAAAATATTGATTGCAGTCATTAGAGTTGGGAAAATTAATAAGGAATAATATTTTCACTGGGTATCATTGTTTTCAGCATAGTAATAATGACACCTTGAGTGCAGTACTTTCTAGTTGTGTGACATTAGGAAAGTTACTTAACCTCTCTGCACTCATCTGTGAAATAAGCCAATAATATTAGTTTAATTCCTATAATAACCTTTTAGAGTTGTTGTAGGAAATAAATGAGTTAACATAAATAAAGCCCTTAGAACAATGTTTGGCACATAGTGATCTGTAAGAATCAGCTAATGTTTGTAGAATAGGAGGCAAATCAATCTAGAGAAAAACAAAAATAGCTTTCTATCAGTGATTCCAAATATCCACAGATTTTTCTTAAAACTTAGGATTTTCCAAAAACTGGAAAGACACCAAATTTCATAAGAGAGTAGCTTTTAGATGGTATTGTTTTACCTTTGAAAATGGCAGGGGAACCTAGAAAAAATGAATTAAAGCTTAAGGTTAAGATATTTTTGATGGGCAATGTTTTGGTTTTGTTCTTATTTTCCATGATCTGAAAAGCAGCATTTGTGCTTGCAATAACCCAAATCTCCTCTTTTTCTTCCAATTTAAATGAATCCACTTTGAATCCACTTCACATGCACGGTTTTATAATTTTATATTCATGACATGCTATTCATCTTCTCTGAACTTGCCTTGCTACCTCTGACGATCAGAATCCCCTCAGATGAATTTCACAGACACTTGAAAATTAATTCTGCAAAAAGGTTGAGGAGACCATTGAATTTTTTAAAGAACACTTAGCTTAGATCTCAGTAGTCATCTGAATTAATATCCAGGCTTATTTTCTACTTTTTTTAATAATAAGTATATCCATGAAAGAAACGGGAAAGGATCAATAGAGAAGAAATTTTGAAAAAACTTCTCGAGTAGATGCCTCATGGTTTTATGCTAAAAGAATTCTAAAGTCATCAGGTAAATACACATATTACAAGAATCACACTGATGTAAATAGTAGGTTATGGATTTTTTGACATTTCCTTACTTCTTTAATAAAAAGCATAAATTTCTGGCTATGAATTTCAGAGGTTCATCCACAGTAATAACTGTTAATCACAAAGAAAAATCTAAGAGAATTTTCCATCTAATAAAATTTAAAAAAACAAGCTACTGTCACATTAATCAGTTTAGTTTAGTTACCTGTTATAATCATTGTGGTTATTGCTTTTGGCTTGTATAGGACCCTCTTTAGTAAGTATTCATTTTTATTATAGGAAGTAGTGAAACAATGGCAAATTTCATTATAGGTGTTACCTTAACAGTCTTCTTTTTTGACAAATTAATTCCTGAGAAAATGGATGCATTCCTAATAGCCAGGACAATAAAGTGGATCATGGGAAAAATAAACATCTTTTCTCAGAGAGTTCAGATGATCTACCTTCTCTGTTGTCTGGAGAGATTAACTCAGCTGCTGGAGTAAAGCCTGATGGACTTTTTAAAAAGCATTTGCTTCCTGATGTGTAAGGAGTGAAGAAACTGTTTATGACTTTGAGTTACTTTGAGTATTAAGATTGCTGTGAGGATTCCAATGATATAATATGTGAAAGTTCTTTGTCAACATTAACACACTCTAAAATGTGGTGGGTTTTTTTTTTTAGCAAAGTGGTGATATAATCAGATTTATTTTTGGATTAATGTGAATGTGGACTGAAGGATGGCCTACAGTGAGGAAAGACTACAGGCTGGGTGACCAGATAGAAGGTGATTTGTAATAAAAATTATTGGCTTGTGAGTGAGTCAATGGGAAAGGAAAGGACAGGACAAATAATATGGAGGAAGGTAACTTAGGTGAACATTAAAGTTCCTTTTAACATTCAGTTAGAATCTGGTAAGAAAAAAAAAGGCAAACCAAAAAACTATGCCTTGCCATCCATATACACATAGTTTTATATGACTTTATCTGAAACTTACAAACACCTAAATTTCATGTAGAATTGGAGAGAAAGGGAAATGCTAGATGACCCAGAGATTTGATTGCAGGTTGCTTGGAAAAATAATGATGTCTCAGTAAAAATAGGGACATTTCTCAAAAAACTAAAAATAGAACTACTATATAATCCAGCAATTCCACTTCTGGGTATATATCCAAAAAAAAACCCCAAAACACTAATTTGAAAAGATACATGCACCCCAATGTTCATAGCAGCATTATTTACAATTGCCAAGATAGGGAAGCAACCTAAGTGTCTATCAACAGATGAATGGATAAAGAAGATGTGGTATATATATACAATGGAATACTACTCAGCCATAAAAAGAATGAAATTTTGCTATTTGCAGCAAGATGGATGAACTTAGAGGGTATTATGCTACATGAGATAAGTCAGATGGAGAAAGACAAATACTGTATGATATCACTTGTATTGGGAATCTAAAAAATACAACAAGCTAGTGAATATAACAAAAAAGAAGCAGACTCACAGGTATAGAGAACAAACTAGTGGTTACCAGTGTGGAGAGGGAAGGAGGGAGGGGCAATGTTGGGGTAGGGGAGTAAGAGATACAAATTATTATGTATAAAATAAGCTACAAGGATATACTGTATATATGGGGAATATAGCCAATATTTTATGACTATAAATGGAGTATAACCTTTAAAAATTGTGAATTACTATATTGTACACCTATAACTTAGATAGTATTGTACATCAACTCTACTTCCTTAAAAAATAAGAATTAAAAAAAATAGGGACTTACAGGTGAGGGCATGCATAAGGCTTGGGGTGGAAGATAGGGAAAATGTGATATATAATATTTCAGATATTTTTAATTTTAGAGGCTAAAAGAATATATAAGGGGAAATATCTATCAGGCATCTTTCTTGAGGTCCTGAAACTCATGAGAGTGGTAGATTTAGAGAGTTAACTCTAACTTTGGGAGTTGTCTGCTTATAGAAGATGAAAGATGGGATTTGAAACCTGCAGTAGTTCGTGTCTGATTTTTTGAGAATTTTATTTCTTTCAAAACCAAGAATAAAACCAGGGCTTTGGTTGTGCATTTGTAGGTCCTTATTATTAGTGGCACACTAGTTTTCAAACTAGTGTCAATGTGTAAGGCCCTGTGAGCTGAAATGGAGTGGCCAGAAGCAACAAAGTGAAAGGGTTAGCATTGTAGTGGAAGAAGGAAGCCAGAAATCAGAGGTTAAGGACTAACTACATGATACTAAGTGTCAAGAAAAAGGCTGTCAGTTAAGGTATAAAAATGAAATGAATTAGTTCAGGAATAGATGGTAACCTAAGGGGTCAGTCAGTGGGTTGAGACTAATGCTTATGGACTACTTCTGGGAACACAGCAAGTTGCTAGGAATCACTTTTTAAAGATATTGAGCCAAATCTAATAGTATAAAATATTTACCCAGATAATCACCCACTCTTCCACCTTCACTATATTTCTCTTCAGCGTACCTCTTAAATAATTTTTTTTTTTTTTTTTTTGCGGTACACGGGCCTCTCACTGTTGTGGCCTCTCCCGTTGCGGAGCACAGGCTCCGGACGCGCAGGCTCAGCGGCCATGGCTCACGGGCCCAGCCGCTCCGCGGCATGTGGGATCTTCTTGGACCGGGGCACGAACCCGTGTCCCCTGCATCGTCAGGCGGACTCTCAACCACTGCGCCACCAGGGAAGCCCCTTAAATATATTTTTAACTATGTATAAATCTCAAGAGACACTGCTAATCTTACATATGCTTATCTCTAAATAAAGTCTTTTCCCATTATGTAGTGGTAACTTCATTTTCCTGAACACAGACAATGCTATCTTTTCTTTTGTTAATCGAATTATTATACAACAGAAAAGATGCAAAAGTCCTAAGTGTACATATTTCAAATAATACTATTTTTGGTATATATTTGTCATCTTTGCTTAATCAAAAAATTTTTAAAAACATTGTGTTAATTAAACAAGTTTATTATAGTCAGTTGCAAGAAAACATAGTGATATTTTGTTCCAAAAGGCATTGAAGGGAATCTGTTTTATAAGTGAGAAATATTTTTATTCATTGTAAATAAGATTAGATTTGATTTTCATTCAATTAAAATATTTTTAAATACTAATGAAAGACAAGTTTGGGAAATACCTGCTTTGATACTGGTAGAGTGATGGTTTATTAAATATCGTCAGTTCTATTAGTGGAATCTAGAAGAAGAAAAAAATATTAATTCCTTATTTAGAGAATCAATTGCCAAAGTATGAAAGTGTATGAGTTTCAGTTTTGTCACCAATTATTTGCTGAGCTCTCACCATATGTCAGGGACTTTTTAACCTATATTTCTCTGAAGAAGCTGGGTGAGTTTCAACTCTGAGGCAAATGAATTCAGATTACAAATGCAAATAATGTTTACAATAAAAGATATTATAACATGAAGCAAGAATCTTTTATTCCTATAAAAACAAAAATAAATTGGATCTAGTTACATGTATCTCTCACTCTGATTTGAAAAAAAGTGATATATTTATTTTCAGTTGTCCCTCAAAAGATTGTAGCTTGGAATACTAAACTATAAGAATTTCTAGGTAAAAATTAGTTTCAGTTTACTATGCACCTTATAGTCTATGACTTAAAATGTGAGGGTATAACTGGCAGTTAAAGAGCACTTTTCACAACTTCTCCCAAATAATTTGGCATTATCAAGCTTCTGGGGGGAAACAGTCCAAAGTGAGATGTGTCCATTTAAAAAGTCAGTTGTGAGGACCAAAACAGAAATGTAAATTTCAGAGAGACACAGACTCATGCTTTTAAGGTATCAGAGTTGATTTCAAATTAGGATTAATCTTTCTGAATCTCACTTAAGGAAGGGGCAGCAGAATTGTAAACTTGAAATTGGTGCCTAGGCTGCCATTCCATTGTCTGTCATAGATACATCCTTATTAGAAGTCTGATGCAATCAAATAATCCCAGAGGGTGTTTTACTTATAGCTAATTTGAAAAATCATTTGGAATATTGGATATCCTATTTCCTCTCACTTTCTGCAGTGAATAAAAAGTAGTATTCTACTATTTTGTTACTACATAGCAGAAAATACATTACCTTTGGAGGGGGTCAGGCAGGTCTTGTTTGGTTTGTAAGGTCCTCCCTATAATACTTTATGTGATCTAGGTCCAGTTATTTAAACTTTTGGAGCCTCAATTGTTTAAAAAATACTCATAAGCCTGAGGATGAAAAGGAAATAATGCATAGACTGTAACAGCACCTGTCAGTTCCTTTCCTTTTCTATATTATGTACCCAATATCCATGATTCATCCATCCATTTAACCGTTCAACCAATGAATTCAATTTAATCAATGAATATTGAGTACCTGCCCTATGCCAGACACTGTATTAGGTACTGGGGAGGCAGAAGTGAATTTTAAAAATCCTGTCCATATGGAGCTTATATTCTTACTCGCAAAATGTGGCTACATTCTTATTAAGAAAGTTAATCACATGCTTGCCTCTGAATCTATAAACACATATAATTATAAAATTATCCAAGGTAAAAAAATCCTATCTCTGTATCCAGCTTTCTTTTATCTCTTACTCCCTTTCCTAGACTTAGCCCTTTCCATCCTCTCTTCAACTACAATACGTTTTCAGATGTCTACCTCTAAATTAAGCTTAGATGGAGCTGGAGGTCTGGGTGAGCAGTGCATACAGAAGAGAGAACCCCTTTCCTGAAGAAGGTGAATGTCACTGCAAGGAAAGAAAACCTAAAGTTATGAGGAATAGCCCAATCCATATGATAAAACATAACCACATGGGAAATGATGAATGGGAATATAGCTAATGAGAATTCAAGGAAGGGGGAAATAAGTCAACAGAATTAGTCAAAATGAACTTCAGAAAAGAGGTGGAAATTAAGCCAACTTCAAAGGATTGGTAAATTTCAGAGACATGAGAGGAGAAAATATTCATGAAAGGATAACATCTTTTTTTCTCTCAACATTCAATGCCCAAGTCCTTAACTAGTATCATTACACTAGTTGTGCCAAATTTCAGATTAATAAAAGAAAAACCTTGTCAGTTTAGCAAAGCACAACCTGGAAATTAAAGTTCTTTGTTGACTAAATAAATCCAAACTTCCCAAGTACCTTTTTTTTGAATTTTATTTTATTTATTTTTTTAGACAGCAGGTTCTTATTAGTCATCCATTTTATACACATCAGTGTATACATGTCAATCCCAATCGCCCAATTCATCCCACCACCACCACCGCCACCCCCCGCCACTTTCCCCATTTGGTGTCCACACATTTGTTCTCTACATCTGTGTCTCAATTTCTGCCCTGCAAACCAGTTCATCTGTACCATTTTTCTAGATTCCACATATATGCATTAATATACGATATTTGTTTTTCTCTTTCTGACTTACTTCACTCTGTATGACAGTCTCTAGATCCATCCACGCCTCAACAAATGACCCAATTTCGTTCCTTTTAATGGCTGAGTAATATTCCGTTGTATATGTGTACAACATCTTTTTTATCCATTCGTCTGTTGATGGGCATTTAGGTTGCTTCCATGACCTGGCTCTTGTAAATAGTGCTGCAATGAACATTGGGGTGCATGTTTCTTTTTGAATTATGGTTTTCTCTGGATATATGCCCAGTAGTGGGATTGCTGGGTCATATGGTAATTCTATTTTTAGTTTTGTAAGGAACCTCCATACTGTTCTCCATAGTGGCTGCATCAATTTACATTCCCACCAACAGTGCAAGAGGGTTCCCTTTTCTCCACATCCTCTCCAGCATTTGTTGTTTGTTGATTTTCTGATGATGCCCATTGTAACTGGTGTGAGGTGATGCCTCATTGTAGTTTTGATTTGCATTTCTCTAATAATTCCAAGTGTCAGTTTTGATTACTTAATTTATTCAGCCATAGAGGAGAGAGATCCCTACAGTTTTGTTTTTCAATAACAGACAGGATATATAAAGTGTCCTTAGACCTCCTGTGGTCAGTAGGGTCCACCCTCCTCTACTCTCTAGCCCAGAGAATAAGGTCCACAGCCTTTTGGCAATTTGTTATGCCTGACAGCCCTCAGTCTCTTCTACTCCAGTGGTTAGGGTTGTCTACCTGAGTTAGAGATGCACATGCAGTTTGCAGTTCCTTTGTTCTGAAATGCTCTACCCCATCTCCCCAGCAGCATGCAGTGTTCCCTGCCATCTGCAGTCTTTACGCCTATCTGTGATGGTTTCCTCAGGCCGTTAAGCAATCCAGGGTATACCAAGAGACGTGTCCACATCTCTCTTGCCACCCTTCACTTCCTGCACAGGTCATTCTCAGAGTACTTCTGGAGTACCTGCAGTGGTTGGGAAAAAGTATTTGGCTCAGAAGGTGTGGGGCCTTGGCATTGGATTATTTTAAATATAGTTTCTAAATATTTAAGGAAAGAAGGCCTGTTGCTCTTTGGTCTTGTCAGTCTCTTCATACCGAGGTTAGGTACTAAAAGTGTCAGTGAATCAAAATGTTCATCTCTATCCCTACCTATATTTTTTGTGGCCATCTGCCTGAGTGTGATTCTGGGCATACAATGTTACTTATGTTGTCCAAGAATGTACTTTTCTATTCATCTTCATCAAAGAGGCAGATAATTGAATTTCTGCCCAGATTTTTGGCATGTGGCTTTTCTTCTCTATTATTTTATGGCATTATTGCCAGCTCTTTGTCTGTTTTCATGTAATCATAGGTATTTTCATGAGAATCCTGGGAGACATTTATTAGTCCTTCTCCTTGCTGACTGGGAAGCAGCTTTGATTTCTGAAACCAGACCAGCTACATAATTTGCAAGGCCCTGTGTAAAGTGAAAATTCAGGGCCCCTCGTCTGAAAATTCTTGACAAGAGACCATGAAAACAGAGTGTTAAACCAAACATGGCAACCTTGTAAGTGCTAGGCCCTGTGTGACTGCACAGGTCACATGGCCATGATTGAAACTCTCTCCAGCTTCATGTTTGATACCATTGCTGTCTCCTGATGTTCCTTTTCTCTCTCCTAGAGCTTTTCTATTCCTTGCCTGACTTCTCGCATCTTCTTCTCTTAAGCCCTCTAAATAAGAGGGGATCCAATTATGTCTTCAGTTCTCAGACATTCTTTTTCCATTACGTAATTAATTCTCAGAAATCCCAACTGGTCTAATGATCTCAGTCACTCCTTTCTGATGATGGCTCTAAGCTTACTATCTCCAGATTTCATGGATCTCATCAGTTTGAGGGACAAATTTCTAATTGCAAACATTTACACTAATAGCTGATATACCTACAATGGAAACTTTCATCTTATCTCTCAAACTCCTGACTCTTTTATGTGAGTTTTCTTTACTCTGAATCTTTTTGCCATATGTGGGCCTCTCACTGCTGTGGCCTCTCCCGCTACGGAGCATAGGCTCCGGACGCGCAGGCCCAGCGGCCATGGCTCACGGGCCCAGCCGCTCTGCGGCACATGGGATCCTCCCGGACTGGGCACGAACCCACGTCCCCCGCAACGGCAGGTGGACTCAACCACTGCGCCACCAGGGAAGCCCCTACTCTGAATCTCTGATTATTCCCTTTCCTTGGCTTCACAAATCTAAGTAACAATCAACCTTTGATGTTTTAAAAATTTGGGGTATTAGCCGAAATATATTTTCCAGACTTTTTTTCACTTATTTTATTTGTCACATTGTTGGATGCTTTAAGTACTTTTAATCCCCCGCCCTTCTTCTTTTGAGGGAGAGGAGGGTAAGACTTCATATAAATAAGACCTTGACAAAAATGAGTTGGAAAAGTAGATTAAAACATAAAAATACTGTTTTTTTTTTAAAGAGATGTTTAACTTACATCATCTTTAAATCTTGATTAGTACACTTGATTTTCACTTTTGGCATTAAATTCTAGGAAACATCCCAGTTAAAAAGATGAACTGAAAATTATTTTCACATAATGCTTTTTTAATGTTGAAAAGAAAAAATGATACTTTTTATAATGCATTAATAGTAAACTGGAAAAGACTTTTTCTGACATATCAAGATTTTTTAATCAAACAAAAGTACTGTGGTGACAGGATGTCATAAAACAAAGTTACAACAAATGGAAATTTCTATGATTATTTGAGATAGGAATATCATTTCTCATCTCCTTAAAAATTTGATCCAATTTCACATTAATGCTGAAACAAGCCACATGGTACTATGCCTTTATTTGTATTGTATTTTCTAGCCTCCTGTTTTGTTTACCTGATTTTATTCTTACTGTGAATGACCATGATAGTTGGTATATGTCACTTTGCCAAGGATAACTTCAAAATATTTTCTACATTTAACCACTATAAGCCATTCACAGCGTTGGTGGTTTGTCTTGCTAATTTGAGGAAAAGCAAGCTTCAACCTTTGCAAATATTTTTGCAAATAGCCTGTAATTTTTAACTGTTAGTTTTATTTGAGCATTTTCTAACAAAATAAATTGCCAACGTTGATATATTCTACAGCTAGTTACTTAAGGCAGTATTCATGGTCTCCATAAAGAGAAAGGTTTGTTTTGTTTTCCTAAGTATTATTTTTCTGTTCTGCTGGTGAAGTATTTAGAAGTTCATTCCTAGCCCAAGACATTCATCTCAATTATTTGAATTGGCTCCCTGCAGATAGCCCTTAATATGGAATATCATTCACTTACAAAAGAGTTACCACAGACATCTGCCAGTGCTCAACCTGGCAGCAAAGATGTATAAAAATCATTTCAAATTATGTCTTTGGACACGCAGAGAATATCACTGTATCCTAATGGTTAGTGCTCTGACTTGTCTTCATTCACTCTACTTACCTGTTCTCCTAAGTTGGCAGAATTGCCACTGTTAAGTATTTTGGAACATGTACTGGTAAATTAGTTTGGTTGTTAAAGCTGGGAGACTAAAAGATATACATTTACTAATTTTTCCTTGGATTTCTGATTAGATATTATGGCTTATTGGTCCTATATTTCTTACTGTTATGATGCTGATGGTTTAGAGCTTTTCTCCGGGCATGTAGAATTAAATGTAAGCTGTTAGAAAAGCTCAGAAAATATCACTTTTTTGTATAATGGAGGATCAATAAAATTTTTTATATTTTTATGTTATGAGAGAAGCAAGTTCTCTGAGTTTTTTAGAAAAATGGCTGAGTTGTTATTAAAGTCCATGGGCATCAAAGTATGTACATTAGAGATGGGGTTCAGCCATACAAAAGTACTTAGAGTCCCCATTTGATATGGCCCATCAGGTCTCCAGGTCTTTGCATGAGTAAGCCTTTCTGCCCTTGGTGTCTTCTTCAGCCTTTCTGATTGCTGGCAGGGATGCTGTTTTCCACTGGATGAGCCATTTGTCAAGATTCAGTTCAGATACATTCTCTTCTATGAAACCCTTTCAGATATCAATATGTTTTTATCATCTGCACATTTCAACTCTCAAACTCCCACCCAGTAGTCTATTTAGTATTGTCTTACAGCTCAAGAAATGACAATAGTTTTGAGATATCTCTGGTTCTACCACTTAATAGCACTACCACTATACCAATAGTAGCTATAGGGCTACTTTTTGGTGTTAGGCTCCAGGAAACATTCCTGTTAAAGAACCACCTAAAAGTTCTTCTTAAATAATTAGGGTTGGTTATGAAATACTCTTGGATTATGAAATACCTTTTTATATAAGAAGGTTTAATTATGGAATATATTGGGAGAAACTTATGTAGACTACATAAATTCCAGATTCATCATTTGTATGATGAAGGGAAGATACGTATAGGATTAGGAATATTTTAGATTAGGAAACATCAGAAAGTTTCTAGCATGCAGGAGACAATCAGTGAATGTTAACTATTATAAGGTTATCTACCACATAGTCTTCTGAAGGCTTATTTTTTTCTTAACATCTTTATTGGAGTATAACTGCTTTACAATGGTGTGTTAGTTTCTGCTTTATAACAAAGTGAATCAGCTATACGTATACATATATCCCCATATCTCCTCCCTCTTGTGTTTCCCTGACACCTTCCCTATCCCACCCCTCTAGGTGGTCACAAAGCACTGAGCTGATCTCCCTGTGCTATGGGGCTGCTTCCCACTAACTATATATTTTACACTTGGTCGTATATATAAGTCCATGCCACTCTCTCACTTCGTCCCAGCTTACCCTGCCCCATCCCCATGTCCTCAAGTTCATTCTCTATGTGTGCCTCTTTATTCCTGTCCTGCCCCTAGGTTCTTCAGAACAATTTTTTTTTTTTTTTAGATTCCATATATATGTGTTAGCATATGGTATTTGTTTTTCCCTTTCTGACTTACTTCACTCTGTATGATAGACTCTAGGTCCATCCACCTCACTACAAATAACTCAATTTCATTTCTGTTTATGGCTGAGTAATACTCCATTATACATGTGCCACATCTTCTTTATGCATTCATCTGTCGATGGACACTTAGGTTGCTTCCATGTCCTGGCTATTGTAAATAGAGCTGCAGTGAACACTGTGACACATGACTCTTTTTGTAATATTGTTTTCTCAGGGTATATGCCCAGTAGTGGGATTGCTGGGTCGTATGGTAGCTCTATTTTTAGCTTTTTAAGGAACATCCACACTGTTCTCCATAGTGGCTGTATCAATTTACATTCCCACGAACAGTGCAAGAGGGTTCCCTTTTCTCCACACCCTCTTCAGCATTTATTGGTGGTAGATTTTTTTGATGATGGCCATTCTGACTGGTGTGAGGTGATACCTCATTGTAGTTTTGATTTGCATTTCTCTAATGACTAGTGATGTTGAGCATTCTTTCATGTGTTTGTTGGCAAACTGCATATCCTCTTTAGAGAAATGTGTATTTAGGTCTTCTGCCCATTTTTGGATTGGGTTGTTTGTTTTTTTGATATTGAGCTGCATGAGCTGCTTGTAAATTTTGAGATTAATCCTTTGTCAGTTGCTTCATTTGCAAATATTTTCTCCCATTCTAAGGGTTGGTTTTTTGTCTTGTTAATGTTTTCCTTTGCTGTGCGAAAGCTTTTAAGTTTCATTAGGTCCCATGTATTTATTTTTGTTTTTATTTCTATTTCTGTAAGAGGTGGTTCAAAAAGGATCTGTCTGTGATTTATGTCATAGAGTGTTCTGCCTATGTTTTCCTCTAAGAGTTTTATAGTGTCTGGCCGTACATTGAGGTCTTTAATCCATTTTGAGTTTATTTTTGTGTATGATGTTAGGGAGTGTTCTAATTTCATTCTTTTACATGTAGCTGTCCAGTTTTCCCAGCACTACTTATTGAAGAGGCTGTCTTTCCTCCATTGTATATTCTTGCCTCCTTTATCAAAGATAAGGTGACCATATGTGCCTGGGTTTATCTCTGGGATTTCTGTCCTGTTCCATTGATCTGTATTTCTGTTTTTGTGCCAGTACCATACTGTCTTGATTACTGTAGCTTTGTAGTATAGTCCAAAGTCAGGGAGCCTGATTCCTCCAGCTCCGTTTCTCGTTCTCAAGATTGATTTGGCTATTCAGGGTCTTTTGTGTTTCCATACAAATTGTGAAATTTTTTGTTCTACTTTTGTGAAAAATGCCAGTGGTAGTTTGATAGGGATTGCATTGAATCTATAGATTGCTTTGGGTAGTAGAATCATTTTCACAATGTTGATTCTTCCAATCCAAGAACATGATATATCTCTCCATCTGTTTGTATCATCTTTAATTTCTTTCATCAGTGTCTTATAGTTTTCTGCATACAGACCTTTTGTCTCCTTGGGTAGGTTTATTCCTAGGTATTTTATTCTTTTTGTTGCAGTGGTAAATGGGAGTGTTTCCTTAATTTCTCTTTCAGATTGTTCATCATTAGAGTATAGGAATGCAAGAGATTTCTGTGCATTAATTTTGTATCCTTCTACTTTACCAAATTCATTGATTAGCTCTAGTAGTTTTCTGGTAGCATCTTTAGGATTCTCTATGTGTAGTATCATGTCATCTGCAAACAGTGACAGTTTTACTTCTTTTCCGATTTGGTTTCCTTTTATTTCTTTTTCTTCTCTGATTGATGTGGCTGAAACTTCGAAAACTATGTTGAATAAGAGTGGTGAGAGTGCACAACCTTGTCTCGTTCCTGATCTTAGTGGAAATGGTTTCAGTTTTTCACCATTGAGTCCAATGTTGGCTGTGGGTTTGTCATGTATGGCCTTTATTATGTTGACGTAAGTTCCCTCTATGCCTTCTTTCTGGAGGGTTTTTATCATAAGTGGGTGTTGAATTTCGTTGAAAGCTTTTTCTGCATCTATTGAGATGATCATATGATTTTTATCCTTCAGTTTGTTAATGTGGTGTATAACATTGATTGATTTGCATATATTGAAGAATCCTGGCATTCTCAGGATAAACCCCACTTGATCATGGTGTATGATCCTTTTTTTTTTTTTTTTTTTTGCGGTATACGGGCCTCTCACTGTTGTGGCCTCTCCTGTTGCTGAGCACAGACTCCAGGCGCACAGGCTTGGCGGCCACGGCTCATGCACGGGCCCAGCCGCTCCGTGGCATGTGGGATCTTCCTGGCCCAGGGCACGAACCCGCGCCCCCTGCATCGGCAGGCAGACTCTCAACCACTGCGCCACCAGGGAAGCCCCTGTATGATCCTTTTAATGTGCTGTTGGATTCTGTTTGCTAGTATTCTGTTGAGGATTTTTGCATCTATGTTCATCAGTGTATTGGCCTGTAGTTTTCTTTCTTTGTGACATCTTTGTCTGGCTTTGGTATCAGGGTGATGGTGGCCTCATAGAATGAGTTTGAGAGTGTTCCTCCCTCTGCTATATTTTGGAAGAGTTTGAGAATGATAGGTGTTAGCTCTTCTCTAAATGTTTGTTAGAATTTGCCTGTGAAGCCATCTGGTCCCGGGCTTTTGTTTGTTGGAAGATTTTTAATCACAGTCTCCATTTCAGTGATTGTGATTGGTCTGTTTATATTTTCTATTTCTTCCTGGTTCAGTCTTGGAAGGTTGTGCTTTTCTAAGAATGTGTCCGTTTCTTCCAGGTTGTCCATTTTATTGGCATATAATTGCTTGTAGTAATCTCTCATGATCCTTTGTATTTCTGCATTGTCAGTTGTTACCTCTCCTTTTTCATTTCTAATTCTATTGATTTGAGTCTTCTCCCTTTTTTCTTGATGAGTCTGGCTAATGGTTTATCAATTTTGTTTATCTTCTCAAAGAACCAGCTTTTAGTTTTATTGATCTTTGCTATCATTTCCTTCATTTCTTTTTCATTTATTTCTGATCTGATCTTTATGGTTTCTTTCCTTCTGCTAACTTCAGGGTTTTTTGTTCTTCTTTGTCTAATTGCTTTAGGTATAGGGTTAGGTTGTTTATTTGAGATGTTTCTTGTTTCTTGCGGTAGGATTGTATTGCTATAAACTTCCCTCTTAGAACTGCTTTTGCTGCATCCCATAGGTTTTTGGTCATCGTGTTTTCATTGTCGTTTGTTTCTAGGTATTTTTTGATTTCCTGTTTGATTTCTTCAGTTATCTCTTGGTTTTTAAGTAGTGTATTGTTTAGCCTCCATGTGTTTGTATTTTTTCCAGATTTTTTTTCCTGTAGTTGATATCTAGTCTCATAGCGTTGTGGTCGGATCAGATACTTGATGTGATTTCAATTTTCTTAAATTTACCAAGGCTTGATTTGTGACCCAAGATATGATCTATCCTGGAGAATGTTCCATGAGCACTTGAAAAGGGTATTGTTGTTTTTGCATGGAATGTCCTAAAAATATCAATTAAGTCCATCTTGTTTAATGTATCATTTAAAGCTTTTGTTTCCTTATTTATTTTCATTTTGGATGATCTGTCCATTGGTGAAAGTAGGTTGTTAAAGTTGCCTACTATGATTGTGTTACTGTCAATTTCCCCTTTTATGGGTATTTGATGTTTATAAAAATTATGTTACTGTTTTTCAAAATGAATTAAAACCCTGTCAAATGTTCTGTTGATCTGCCAGTTACTATATACTGTTCTCTCAGATGTAATAAAAAATAAATCATCTGAAATAAAAGCAATATTCAGAATTCCATACATGACTCTTAGTTATGTATTTGTGACCCCAATGAAATACTCTCTCAACCCTTTTTAAAAATAAATATGATGTTATTATTGAAGTAGTAGCCTCAGAATGCATGTGCATAAACACACACACATACTCATGTGCACACACTCACACTCAAACACTCACACACCCTAATATATACGTGAAAGCACACATACATTTATATCTCCAAGTACCTCCAAAAATAAGATCAGAAACTCGTGCCAACAAACTGACTAGCTAAACAGAAAAATGCCAGCTGGATGATGCATTTCAAAGCCAAGCACCTGCCTCAGATATTACCAACCACAACTTGCAATTTGGGCAGTTGTCATATACACTGAAAGATAAGATAGAGAGAGGGTTAATTAAAATAGACATGGAACTGATTGGAGATGAAATGACTGGATAAGTGTTTGATAGAAAGTAAGCCTTCATTTCTTTTTAGTAACACTTGCGAGCTGTACAGGCATATTTTAAAACTACCAGATTTAGGGCTTCCCTGGTGGCGCAGTGGTTGAGAGTCCGCCTGCCGATGCAGGGGACACAGGTTCGTGCCCCGGTCTGGGAAGATCCCACATGCCACGGAGCGGCTGGGCCCGTGAGCCATGGCTGCTGAGTCTGTGCATCCGGAGCCTGTGCTCCGCAACGGGAGAGGCCACAACAGTGAGAGGCCCGCGTACCAAAAAAAAAAAAAAAAAAAAAAAAAAAAACTACCAGATTTAAAACTACCAGATTTTAAAACTTATAATTTACTGAATTAAGACAGTATGATACTGATATGGGAAGAAGCAAACAAAGGAACAAAAATATTTTTATATATAAACACATCTATCTATACACGCATGGATGTTTGGTGTATAATAAAGAAAGCTTTACAAATCAGAGGAGAAAAGATTGACTATTCAATAAAAGGTGCTAGAAAAATGATTATAAATATGAGATAGTTTAAAATTCTATTTTTATTCAAACTATACCCTAAATAAGTTTCATATACATAAAACCCAAAGCAAAACATTCAAATTTTGAAGAAAATGGAGGCAAATATATATGACTTCAGGAAGAGAAAATAGTTTTTAAAACAAAATACAAAAAAAATCCCCATAAAATAAAAAGTTTGCTACATTTAACCACATCAAAGTTAAACCATTTTTTAAGATAAATTTATTTATTTTATTTATTTATTTTTGGCTGCATTGGGTCTTTGTTGCTGCACTTGGGCTTTCTCTAGTTGTGGCAAGCAGGGCCTACTCTTCGTTGCAGTGCGCTGGCTTCTCACCACAGTGGCTTCTCTTGTTGCGGAGCACAGGCTCTAGGTGCATGGGCTCAGTAGTTGTGGCTCGTGGGCTCTAGAGTGCAGGCTCAGTAGTTGGGGCATATGGGCTTAGTTGCTCCATGGCATGTAGGATCTTCCCAGACCACGGCTCAAACCCATGTCCCCTGCATTGGCAGGTGGATTCTTAACCACTATGCCACCAGGGAAGTCCCCAAAGTTAAGCCTTTAACTTCAACCTAAGACACCAGGAATAAAGTTAAAGCAAAATTCAAGCTGAGGGAAGATTTTCAAAGTGTGTACAAGCACATAGCATTACTCTATAATATATAAAACTACTCAGTAGAAAATTAGGTAACATATTTAAAAAGGTAATTTGCAGAAAAGAAAACCCTTGTGGCCAAAATAAGCACCTGAAAAGAGGTTCAGTGTAACTAGTAATCAAGGACATGCAAAGGAAAACAATGAGACATCATTAAATATCCATCATGTAGGTACAAATTAAGGAGTCAACCAATACTGATGAGAACCTGGAGAAACAGGAGCGCTCACACCTGCAGGAAGTAGTGTTCATTGGTACAAGCCTTGTACTGACAATATCTAGTACAGTTGAAGATGTGTATAACATTCCACCCAAGGGATCCCACTTCCAACTATGTACCCAAGAGAACTTGAACTCAGAAGCACAAGGAGACCTATGGTAGAACATTCATGGCAGCATTGTTTGTTTAAGAAAATTTTTGAAACAACTGTGATGCTCCTTATAGAAGAATGGTTAACAAACTGTGGCATACTCATAATGAAACACTTGAAGTCAGTTAGAATGTATGAGATAGAGCTACCCTATATCAACATATATAAATCTCAGGAATTAAATTTTGAGCAAAAATATGTTGCAGAATGATATATAATGTATGACATAGCTTATATAATGTTTGAAAAGTTGCAAAAGAATTATATATACTTTTAGAATACATAAAGTAATAGTGTAAGAGCATACATGTTAAAGAAAAACTTGAAAATCACCTTACAGTTGCTTTGGCAATGAAATTTGGAAATGGATTCTGGGGCATGCAAGGTTCTTCAATTAAATTGGTAATTATTTACTCTAAATATTCAAAATCAAATATATCAAACTCTTAAGATTTAATAAAACTGGATCAGTCCTCAGAGTACCTTATCCACTCTAATTTTCTGTAACTTTAAAAATAGTTCATAATATATGATGTTGTACGTCAACTATACTTCAATTAAAAAAATTAAAAATAAATTTAAAAAATTCTTAAAAATTAGTTCATAATTAAAAATTAATTAAAAAAATAAAAAGTATCCAAATTGGAAGGGAAGAGATAAAATTGTCATTATATGCAGATGATATTGTTCTCTATATAGAAAAACCTAAATACTCCACACAAAAAATATTATTGGGGCACTTCCCTGGTGGCACAGTGGTTAAGATATGCAGGGGACACGGGTTTGAGCCCTGGTCGGGGAGGATCCAACATGCCACGGAGCAACTAAGCCTGGGCTCCACAACTACTGAACCTGCTCTCTAGAGCCTGCGAGCCACAACTACTGAAGCCCACACGCCTATAGCCTGTGCTCTGCAACAAGAGAAGCCACCCCAATGAGGAGCCTGTGCACTGCAAAGAAGAGTAGCCCCCCGCTCACTGCAACTAGAGAAAGCCCACGCGCAGCAATGAAGACCCAACTCAGCCATAAATAAATAAATAAATAAATTTATTTAAAAAAAACACAAACTATTATTGGGGTGGCCAAAAAGTTCATTTGGGTTTTTCCGTAACAGCTTATGGAAAAACCCGAGCAAACTTTTTGGCCAACCAATAGAACTAATAAATGAATTCAGCAAGGTAGCAGAATACAAGATCAGCATACAGCGATATGTTGCATTTCTTTACACTAACAACGAAATATCAGAAAGAGAAAGTAAAAAAACAAAAAACAAAAAACAAAAAAACAACCCTGTTAAAGTCACATTAAAAAAAAAAAACTTAGGAATAAACCTGACCAAGGAGGTGAAACACTTATACAGTGAGAACTGTAAAATGTTGATAAAGAAAACTGAAGGTGATTCAAAGAAATGGAAAGATATATCATGCTCTTGGACTGGAAGAATTAATAGTGTTAAAATGTCCAGACTACCCAAAGCAATCTACAGATTTAATGTGATCCTTATCAAATTACCCATGCCATTTTTCACAGAACTAGAACAAATAATCCTAAAATTTGTATGGAACCACCGAAGACCCAGAATTAACAAAGCAATCCTGAGGAAAAAGAGCAAAGCTGGAGGCATAATCCTCCCAGATTTTAGACAGTGCTACAGTAATCTAAACAGTGTGGTACTGGCACAAAAAAAGACATATGGATCAAGGGAATAGAATAGAGAGCCCAGAAATAAACCCACACACCTATGATCAATTAATCTTCAACAAAGGAGGCAAGAATATACAATGGAAAAAAGAGAGTCTCCTCAGCAAGTGGTGTTTGGAAAGCTGGACACTTGCATGTAAATCAATGAAGTTAGAATAAAAATAACTCAAGACATATAAATGCCATTAAACAAGATGTACTTAGATATTTGTTTATGAAAATATATCTTGCATGTAGAAATGGATTTCATCTCCAAGGATGTATATACAAACCAATTTTCCTCAAGTACAGTCATATTTAAATTATTTTATGTAAGGGAAAGAAAACATTTGTTTGGAATTTTGCAGTGGTTTCCTTATAGCAGGAACTTATAAAATAAATAATTATGCTAAATACCTAATACATATAATCAATGTCATTTGATTTGAATACATTTCAAAAGATTTAATTTTTTAACAATCTAAATTTGTTAAGCATGATCTTCTTGTGAAATGAAAAAAATAGGCATTTCTATTCTCTGGTTTTGTAATCCATTTCCATGATGTCTGTTATATTTAATTCCATTCCTGACTACTGTTTGGGCTCTTGGACTCCACAAACAACCTAAATCAGAGCTTCTGGGGAAGCCCTGTCAGCATTTAATATGTGATCATCCTGTCACGATCATATTGCCCAGAGCTGTACCTCCAAAATCAAATAATTGGATTTATGCTTGAAAACAGAATTGTCAGTGGTCAAGGAAACACTCTTCCGCTGAGACGTTTAAAATTTTAGTTGACAGTGTTGAATCTCAATTTGCTGAATTCATTCTGAGTGAAATAACTTTCAGACTGCTTGGTTCTTCGTTTTATTTGCAGTAAAAGTCTTCCTTTTGCATTTGATACACTAAGCAACTGAAAGAGTAAAAAGAGAATTCTAAGATATCATGAATGTAATAATTTCAGAAGGCAGCTACTACCCCCATGGTTGGTGAAGTAAGGGAAGAGGTTGGAATTATTAAAACTCAGACACTCGGAGGAGGGGCCCCGTGGGGTTGGTGTCTCGGAGGGACAGCATAATGGGGCAGGTTCAGCAAGTGCTGGAAAAACTGCAAGAGCTGCTGTCACAGGACAAAACTGTCACTGCTGGGGTGAAGAAGTCTTGTTGAGGTGAGGCTAACAGGATCCACAGTGGACAGGGAGCTCACAGGAAACCCACGGGAAAGAGCACATTCCTTCTCTTTCCTCTAGCCTGGCAACCTCTTTCTAGCTCCCTCCCCTGGCAGAGCCAGAGATGAATGAGCTGGGAATCATGAAAAGTGTTTAATGGAGTCCCAGTCTGAGTACAGAAAGTTGGGGTGGGAAGTGAGAAACAGTAGCTAAATAGCTGCCATACTGTCCATATCAACATACCAAAGAAGGGGGCTGTTATTCTACAATGGTCTGAGAGCTGATAGATCGATTACCCAGAATTCTCCTGACTTCTTCAAATCCTGCAACGTTTGGACATCATAAACATCCCTTGGGATTGTTTATTCAGTAAATCGAGGTTTTTTTTTTTGTTTTTTTGGTTTTTTTTTGCGGTACGAGGGCCTCTTACTGTTGTGGCCTCTCCCATTGCGGAGCACAGGCTCCGAACGCGCAGGCTCAGAGGCCATGGCTCACGGGCCCAGCCGCTCCGCAGCATGTGGGATCTTCCGGACCGGGGCACGAACCCGTGTCCCCCGCATCGGCATGCGAACTCTCAACCACTGCGCCACTAGGGAAGCCCAAATCCAGTATTTTTAAATTCACTTTTTAAAATAAAATTTATTTACAACCACTGTATAAGAGACATTATTCTGGGCTAAAGATGAAATAAACTCAGTTCCTTTTTTTCAAAGAATTTAAAACGTGAAAAGCAAGATTAAAAAAAATATATATATATATATGCATAAATAAATCAATAGGAGAATGAAAAGCTATACAACCTAACTATACAACCTGAGGTCATAAGGGCTTCAGCTAGGTCTATCAGTTCTTTAAACTTATTAATAGAAGAGATCAAAAACCTGAGGGACCATTTGTAAAAGACTTTGTTGAAGAGACTGCATGGTCTTGAAGAATGGGTAGGATTCTAAAATTGGCTGTTGGCATTAGAAGAGCTTTATAGACAGACAGAATGGCATGTTAAATCTGGACTTGCAGAAAAACAAAATATACATTTTAAAATGGCAAAAATCACTGGATTCACATTGACTATGATGCTGATGTAATAGAATATTGAGAGGGAAGTCTGGAAAGGAAATTAAGTATCAGACTGTGGAGCTTTTTAATGCTATGCTAGGAAGCTTGTTATTTATTTAGTGGATAAGCTCCCAGAAATTTTTGAGCAAATAGGTGAAAAGCTTCGATTAAACTAATGGCTGTGCACAGGTTGAGTCAGAGAAAGAACACACTGGCAAATATTACAGGAAGATCAGCAATGAAGCTGAACCAGCAGAAAGGAGGGAATAAGGGATCTAAACAAAATACATATTTCTTCCCAGCTATTTTTTCTACAGTGAACCTCCATTTCTGCATAAGCTAGATGAGGTGCTAAAAATGTTTTCTATGTAGGTGGTTAGGCTCTGCTTCCACGTTCAGAATACAGCTGTCCCTTTCCATGATATTTTTAAGAATTATAAAAATAGGCCAAAATCAGATACAGTTTGACTAGGAAAAAAAACAGGAATGCCTTCTTATATTAAGTCTCATTTCCTAATTATAGTATCTTGTATGGATTAAAAAGTTATAATATTAATTATGAGAATAGTAGAGTGAAGAATTTTATTTAGGTCAAGCATGTAAAGATGATACCAATATGCGCATCTTGATCATCCTTTATAAAGGACTAAAATTGGACTAAAAAAAGGACTGAAAAGGACTATAACACAAATATATATGGAGAGATATATGAGATCATTTAGTATTAGAACACTTGGATATACAAATTAAATTGGCATCAACTAGTTTCTATGGCCAACATTGCCCACAGAATAAACAGAAAAATGTTAAAGGAAATTATTTCTTCTTTTCTTCACTGGTACCACAGTTTCTAAGACCTTATCTTTGTCTTCACAAATGAGTTCATTAGCCATGAAACTATTTTGCTATGTATTTTCTTTCTTCTACTGTCGTTCATACATGTTTTTTCACTATCCCTTTGCTTATATGCTGTGCTGCACATAAGTAACCCCATCTAGGCTAAACTCCGTATTTCTCTTTCAACATTTTCTTTGCCTCTTACAAGCTGCATGATCTCGAGCAAGCATATAAAGCTTTCTGTGCCTCTAGTCATTTCATCTGTAAAATAAGATTTAAAATATTGCCTCCGCTGTGACCAATTAAAGACACATATTATACTACAGAGCATCTTTAGAGCAACCACTAAAAAAGTTAAATGAAGATGAATAGTTAGTAACCCAATAATGGAATAAATAAAATAGAATACTGAACATTTAATTAATCTAAAAGAAAGCAGGAAAAGAAAAAAAACAAAGAGGAGGAAACAAATAGCAATAAGATAGATTTTTAACTTAACCATATAATTAATTATATTAAATATAAACCATATATAAGCACACCAATGAAAAGGCAGAGAGTTTCAGAAAAATCTCTATGAGAAATCTATTTTAGGTATAAAGATGCAGATAGGTTAAAGTGGAGTAATGGAAAAAAGATGCAACCTTTAAACTCTAAAAGCAAGAAATCCAAAGTAGTTATAGTTTAGACTAAATGAAAAAGAAAATTCCACAAATCAAAAATATTGAATTAGCTGAAGTAGAGCTGAGAGGGAAATTTAAAGCTTTAAATGCTTGTACTGAAAAAGAAGAAAGATCTTACATCAATGGTCTAAGCTTCTATCTTAAGAAGCTAAGAAGAGAAGAGAAAATTAAACCAAATAAAGTATAAGAAAGGAAATAATAAAGAGAAAATCAATGAATCAGAAAAACCTGTACCTAGACTAACCTACCTAAATTAATCAAAACAAAATATAAGACACACATTATCAATATCATTAGTAAAAGAAGAGCCATTAATTTGTCTCAAAAAACATGCTGGGCAGAAGAAACGATGCAAAACCTGGGTATTGTATAATTCCATTTATATGAAATTCTAGAATAGGCAAGTCTAATCTAGTGTATAGAAAACATATCATGGAGCTGATTTCATGAATAGGTTTCTTGTTTTGTCATATTTCAGAGAGTTATCATATTTTAGTGCTTTCCTCCTTCTGGAATGTTCAGACATACCTGATGGGGGAGGGGCAAAACTTTTATTTCCTGGGAAGGGGAGCAGTGCCACAAATTAGTTCTTTATATCACTATGTGGGACTCCTGACTTTTCTTTCTCTGTTGATCTTGCCAGCCGCTGGCCGTCTCTTGTACTGCTTTCGGTCTGTGTCACACCAGTGCGGGTTTGATTATATTCACTTGATTAGGTAAATTGCTTGAGTACTAAACTGTATATTGGTGAATAATAGTAGCCTACTGGTAACCTATGTGTTGTGATAGAAGCTAAAGGTATTACAGAAAAATAAAATAGCATCAGCAATATAAATATACTTAATTAACCAAGACTTCTAATGCACCAAAATAATGCTGCTGTAAATTTTTCCTAGCATTTGGGAAAAGAGATTGGGGCAACCCATCTTAGACCAGCCATAGAATTAATGATTTCCTGATGCTGGTCATGAATTTCCCCAGGCATAGAATATGCTTTAATAGACTAAAACATCATAGTATATTTCTCTCATCTCATAAATATTTATTCAGTATTGTTGTGATGGATTTTATAGCCAAAAAAAAGACTGGTTTCTCATATTTTTAAGAGGAAAGTCATATTCATATGGTTGAAATCTGCCTCACTCCAATAGGGGGTGACTCTGGGGGTCTGTAGCTAAATTTCAACTCTTGGCACAATCATTGGTTTCTGCAAAGTAACCACAGCATAGCAACAGCCCTAGTGTGTGACAATTAAAAATGGAATATCTCCAGGTGAGCTAATATGTCTCATAAACCTTGAGGTTTAAGCAGCACTATTGGTAGTGCTTGGATTTTCCATGAGGATATTTTTGCCAAAAGGCAGATCACAGGTGCACAATGTCAAAATCATTCCATAGGCAGTGAACTTCCAACATCATTTCTTTCCAAATACTTCATTCCTTCCCACCTATCCACCTACCTTTCTCTCTCCTCTCCTACCCAAAGTTACAGAAACTAAATATCCTCTTCAATTAACTGCAGGTCCATGCCAGTCTGCTCTCTAGAGTATTCATCATAAAAGAAGCATGATGGACATTCACTAGCAAAGCAGATGCAAAACTGAAGTAAATTAGATGCCCCTCTCACCAAAAAACATAAACCAAATACTAATATTTTTAGCACTGTCACCCTAAAAAACTCCAGATATTTCAAAGATAAATGCAGATTTAATCTTGTCAAGTAAGTATATTGTATTGCATTTATTTAACTGGTAAATACTTTTTCTATGATGTGCCAGGTGCTATAGGTTCATAATATGAAATAGTGATACAATAGACATAGTTCCTGCCTTCAAGGCACTTAGAGCTGAAAGAGAGAAACTAGAATTAGATGAACAGTTATAAATAATTAAGTACCACAACCTATTTGGTGCAATGGGAGTCATCGTAAATGTAGCTATCTTGGATTTTGAGAGTCAATTTAAGGCTTCTTGGAGAAAGAGATACTTAACTAAGGCCAAAGGGTGATTAGAAGGAAATACTTTCCCTGGAAAAGGATACACCAAGTGTTCAAAGACTCCAGGCAAGAAGAGATAATCAACCTTCCAGGAATGGAAAAGAGGTCAGCTCAGAGGAAAAAAATAATTAAAACAGGAAGATAAATGTAGAAATAGGTGGACAGATAGATCGATATAGGTAGTCTAGCTTTACTTTCCAAGTGTATAAATCACTGTCTCATTTTTAAGCATCTGCTTTTTGAGAAGTGTATTGAAAAGCCTGCTAAAAATTTCACATCACTTGCCTGGATGATTGTTTTCTGCATAATCTCTTAACTGATCTGTACACCTCTTGTTCCACCCTCAGTCTCTCCCCTACACCAAGCCACAGGTTTCCTTTCCAAAATGCAAATTGGATCACATCACTTCACGGCTTAAAAGAAGCCATGCCCTCAGGATAAAGACCACAAACCTTCACCAGCTCCACGTGGACTGGCCCCTGCTCATCTCTGCAGCCTCAAGTCATTGCATGCTCCTTTCCGCATGATGTCTGGCTCTAGCTACCATGGCTTTTCTTTCAGTTCCTGGAAAATATAATGTTCCCGACTGCAACATGGCCTTTGCACAACTTGTCCTTTCAGCCCAAAGCCTTCTTCTGCCTTACTTTTATTTACTCTGGCTCCGGTCAAATATGCCTTCTTTATGAAATCTTCCTCACTACTCACCCACATCCCCAACCAGGAATGGTCAAATCCTCCTATTACATGTTTTTATAGAGGCATACGCCTTCTCTTTTATGACACTAGTTACCATTTAATTTACATATTTAGCTGTGTAATTATTAATTAGTGCTTGTCTCCTGCAGTAGGTCATAAATGAAATGAGGGCAGGGACTCCATATGCTCTAAGGGCCAAAAGGACAGGGATTCTTTTGTGTTTTACTCATTACTGTATCCCCAGCTCTCAGCACTGTGCTTGGTACTGTCAATGAAAAAAAATGTTGCCTGGTCTTTTCAGTAAACAAAGGATGTTGCAGCTATCAGCCATCACAGTACAGCTGCCTGGACGGTGAGCCCTGAGGGCACTCAGGATAGAAACAGGATGCCTGCCATCCTGCACTCAACTGCTGCAGTCACCACACCACCCCACCTCACCTCACCACTGTGCACCCTGCGGGGACTCAGGATGAGAAAGCTCAGGATACTGGCTCCAGATAGCTGAGGTGCATATCAAAGGGATGATTTCAGTGAGCCCAGACTCTTGCATCTTCCCATACATAGAAAAGCGCTAAATTCCTTAACTTGAGATATCTGGTTTTCTTTAATTAACAATAACCTTTTGATGTTCCAACTACCTGGTCTTTGTTGCAAAAATTTCTGTATATTCTGACTCCTCCCTTACCTCTTCAGAGCAGGCCCTCAGAGTGATATATCTGAGAGGCTGTGTCCCAGGCTGAAGTCCTCAGTTTTATCTGCCGAATAAGGCATAATTCTCAACTTTTAGGTTGTGCATTTTTTTTCGGTCGAAGTACATAGTTGGGGCTCAATAAATATTTCTTGACTGAAGAAATTAGTGTCATATTCAAGAAAGCTAGTTTCAAGTCAAGTTTTTAATGTCCTTTAGGAGAAATTACAGGAAACAAGCCTACTGAAGACTGACCAGTGATCAGACTAACAAGTGGCTTAAAAGCAAAGCTGAAGGTCTGTCTATGATTTTGCAAAACCACCTCCACTCTCATGGTTAAAAGCCTCTGTGTGCTCACATTCACACAAAAACTCTGTTGTTCTTGGCCCTGGAAGAGAACTAAAGAGACTATTTTCTGAACCATAATTCAAAAAGAGTCATGTACCACAATGTTCATTGCAGCACTATTTACAATAGCCAGGACATGGAAGCAACCTAAGTGTCCATCGACAGATGAATGCATGAAGAAGATGTGGCACATATATACAATGGAATATTACTCAGCCATGAAAAGAAATGAAATTGAGTTATTTGTATGAAGGTGGATGTACCTAGAGTCTGTCATACAGAATGAAGTAAGTCAGAAAGAGAAAAACAAATACCGTATGCTAACACATATATATGGAATCTAAAAAAAAAAAAGGTTCTGAAGAACCTAGGGGCAGGGCAGGAATAAAGATGCAGATGTAGAGAATGGACTTGAGGACACGGGAGGGGGAAGGGTAAGCTGGGATGAAGTAAGAGAGTAGCATTGACATATATACGCTACCAAATGTAAAATAGATAGCTAGTGGGAAACAGCCACATAGCACAGGGAGATCAGCTTGGTGCTTTATGACCACCTAGAGGGGTGGGATAGGGAGGGTAGGAGGGAGACACAAGAGGGAGGGGATATGGGTATACCTATAGCTGACTCACTTGGTTATACAGCAGAAACTAACACAACATTGTAAAGCAATTATACCCCAATAGAGATGCTAAAAAAAAAACCAAACAACGGAGACTGTTTTGTGGTTGCTTGAGTCTAGTGTTCCTTCTGGAGAGTCTTGTTATTTTTGAGTGCAAGTCAGTTTTACGTAATGTATACATTACTTTAGATTTCATCATTACCTGTCTCTGCAATGCTAGAGAGGGAGTAGGTAAATTTGCCAGAGTATGGATGTAGAAACTATTTATTATTTTCAAATGAGCCATGTGGTGTTATGAAGCAATGAAAGAACAAATACCTGGGGTTTGATAGCCCAGTTTATATTTCCATTATGCTACCAAATCTCCAGGAACCTGTGTAAACTACTGAACTTTCAGATAATGTTGACTATCATGAGGGATTTCAGGACACTGGTTGTCTTATAGCTGACAAGTACAGTACCTGAAAACCATCACTGATTTCTCTGGCAGAGCAAAACAATTTTTTATAGCTTATAGAATCAGCATTCCACACTTAGATATAATGTTTTTCTTTTCCTTTTTTTAAAATTTCCAGTTTAATTTGACAACCAGCCTCTGGACTACTGCCTCAGAAATAGAAGTTTAATGAGTTCTCATATATTTGGAACTTAGGTTTATTTTATTTGCTTTGATTCATTAAATCATATATTTATTGGATTTTTAACTATGGTGATATTGAATAAGGGTAAAAATCAATTCATAAAACATGGCATTGGGTTGATTTCATTGGGAAAGTACCATTCAGTTTTAATTTCTTGCTTTTTTAAAAGTTTTGTTTTATGTCCTTTTTGACAATATGAATCACTGTTTATACATTATATCCTAACTTTCTCTCTTGATATTTCCCCATTGATGTGAGAGATAGCATAATGACATATATGCTCATCTTAGCATTACTATTAAAATCCTCCAATGCCCTTAGACTGGTTTAGAACCTCATGAAAATGATAACTTTTTTTTTTGGTTTGTTTTGAAATAGCTTTAAAAAGGGGATAAGAGACCATTTTAAGAGAGGTTTTTTTGCTTTTTAATTTAGTTCAATATGGCAATCTGAGCCCAATCTATTCCTAAAGAGTTCCTTAAAAAGTTTTTATAAACTAAAATTTCATGGCAATGCACAGAGAATGGAGTCATTAATGAACTAAAAATCTCAACAAAGTTCTGGAATGAAAGAAAGTACATGAATAAGGGTAGCTGATGAAGCTAGATGGAAATAACCACCATCTAGAATATTTTCTGAGGACCCTGCCACTGAGTAGGAAGTCAGCATGCCTGCAGAACCACAGAGAGCCTCCAAGGCAAGAATGAGAAGTATCTTTAATTCCTTCAGGAAAAATCCCATCTTGCTTTGCATTTCTAATCTCTCTGTTTACCACATGCTTAATATCTCCATGTCTTTCTACCTCATTTCTCTCAAGTCCCTATTCAAATACCATTCTATCAAACATATTCCTTAACCGCTTTATCTAAACAACAACTATCTCTTGCCTTTCCCTCAAACCCATCACTCTGTATCTCCTCTACTCTGCTTTAATTTTCTTCACAGCACCTAGTATATTATATTTTTATGTTCTTGTTCGATGCCTCTTTTACAAAAAATAATCACGTTCATAAGAGCAATTTGTCTGTTTGGTTAACCAATTTGTAGACCATTAATAACAGTTTGGGGTTTGATTAAATGAATGAATGATTGAACTGTGAATATAAACTTCTGTTGTGATCTTCACCCCAACTTCATACTTTCCCACTACAATATTTAGAGTATCCAGTAGCCAGATGTTTATTCCCAATTTGGTTGTGTGAAGAAAGGGAGTTCTCTAAAGAATGAATAAATGGTCAAAAACACACTGTAGCCACTACTGTAGTGTTGATGTTTGTGCTTTGTGTGTCTGAGGGTTTCCCAACATGATGCCTACCTTCCCATCAATTTACCCAAGTCCACAAACTTCCAGTCAGTTTATTTACTTCATTCTTAAACACAATAGTCAGTTAAAATTTGCCGTATAATTGAAGAAATCATGTGAAATAACAATGACCAAGTAGAATAAACAGAAACAGCTTACTCTCTAGAGTAAACAAAGAGAAACAAAGAAAATAATAATAAAAAAGTTTAACAAAATCTAATTCACACCCTTAGAGAGGTTTGAGAAGATATTACATCCTTAGAACTAGGACAAGATGCTATGAGCAAGGAACAAAAACAATAAAAAGCCCTTGATAATTAAAAATATACCAGCTGAAATTTAAAAAGAAAGCCAAAACAAGGAAAAAATAAAATCAAGGGAATTCCCCAAAATATAGTTTAAAAAAAAGAGAATAAAAGATAAAGAACAGGGCTTCCCTGATGGCACAGTGGTTGAGAGTCCGCCTGCCGATGCAGGGGACACGGGTTCGTGCCCCGGTCCGGGAAGATCCCATATGCCGTGGAGTGGCTGGGCCCGTGAGCCGTGGCCGCTGAGCCTGTGTGTCCGGAGCCTGTGCTCCGCAACGGGAGAGGCCACGACAGTGAGAGGCCCGCGTACCGTAAAAAAAAAAAAAAAAAAAAAAAAAAGATAAAGAACATTAGCCCAGGAGATTCAAGTTTCAACTATTAGAGATTCCAGAAAAAGAAAATGAAAGAAACGAGATTCTTAATTTAAAAAACTAAATAACATTCTAGAAATGAAGAAAAGCATGGATCTTTAAATTCAAGATCTTTAGTATATATAAAGAAGAATAAATGACAAAAGTATTGTGTGCTAAAAGTAGCATGTGGAACATCACTGTGAAACTGGAAAACACTAAGAATAAAGAAAAAAATCTTGAAAGCCCCCAGTGAAGTGAAAAAACAAAACAAAACAAAACAACATTAAAAAAGGTCACCACTAGAGAATGAGAATCATAAAAAAATCATAAATTTCTTTTCAGCAACACAAGATGCTAGCATACATAGATAATTGAGTTCAGTCTTGAGAGAAAATAGTTTGAAATCTAAAATTGGATGGCCAGAAATACTATCAGTAAATTAAGAGAATAAAGACATTTCAAGATTTTCAATGCTTAAAATTGATCTATCTCATGCAAAGAAACCCTTACTTAGAAAATCACTTGAGAATGTTCATCAGAAAATTGATGCAGTAAATTTTAAAAGGGAAAGAAGTATTTGGGATCCATGGATTAGTAGAAGCAGTGAAGGGAAATCTCATAAAGACATCTCTGTAGTAATCTAAAGTGGAACCAACCACATAGGATCAAGCTGATGGAAGACTCCAGAAAAGAGGTGAAAAAGAGGGACGGAGTTAGAGAAAAGAAAATATTATTGAAACTTAGAAAGAATTTAAGATTAGGTTAAAAGCACAGAATATAATTAAAAAGAAAGAAAACTAAAGACTCTAAGAACAATTAAGCTAAAAGCCAGTGTTCTTTAGAAAAAGGAATGGATTCCAAGCCACCAATGAGTCAGAAGCTATGAGACATTAGGAATATGGTTTTCTTGTCCCATCTTTCAAACACACACCCACCCACCCCACACAGAAAGGCAATCTGGGGATAAAGACCATACAAAAAAGTATAATGCTAAAGTGAAATTTGGCACAATTTTGAATTCCTGGTGCTGTGCTGGAAAGGAGAATTTTTGGGCATTCTTCTGAGCTCTGGAGATTAGATATTTGAACATGAGGTAGGGAAACATAACCATAGTACACTACTTGGCTCTGCTTTTTCTCATAGTCATGAGAAAAAAGATACTGTTTCTCAATTTTTAATTTTTAGGCTAAATACATAGACAAAGTACAAGAGATTTAACTATGCCTATTGAATGTAATGTAAATATTATGAAATCAACCCTGTCTAGGGAGAGCAAAACTACAGCTGACAGAGATTGGGAGGTGGCTTGGAGGAGACATGGAGATAGACACAGTATGTAAATATCCTTATTTTACAAAGTGGAGTCAAGAGACAGTGTAGAAAATTAGTAACCGAAATATAAGAAAACATTTCAATTACAAAGATTACTAAAAATAATTTCACAATTATATTGTGAGGAAGGGAACATATATGTGAGCTACATCTTAGTCTACAATAGCAAGAAGTCTGTAAAGATTTTAGGTAAACCATTTTAGGTAAAGATTTTAGAGTAAACCGTAGGGACAAAACAATGTAATACAGTACATTCATTTTTAGTGTGATTTTTTTCCCTAGAATACTACATATAGGGCAAATGTACACATGTATTCATGTGCATGACACATAGATGGAGAAAACATTTTGGAGATGCTTGCTATATTGGACCCCATAAGCAATTGCCTCATTCATTGCTGGATCAGACTGACCCTGTATCTTCGTGTTTGCATTTATATATTTTAAAAACACTAACATTGTTTTTTGGTCAGCAAATTCTAAATATATTGCTTGGGTGCTAGTTGGGTAAAGAATAATAACAATAACAATAATAATGTCAGCTCACATCCATTGAAAAACTTAATACAAGGTAGGTCTCCTTTTGTTCCTCTAACCCACCAAGCTTGTTCCTGTCTTAGAATCTGGAACTAGCCATTGTTTCTCCTGGAACCTCATTGAGAATGGAAAAGTTTTCTATCTTATTCATTGTTGCATGTTTAGCACCTAAAACTTATCTTTGCTGCATAATATTCACTGAATAAATATCCCTTAGTATATAAATAAATACTGTTCATTAATTGTTTTATGTGTATTCATCTTTTCTCCCTGACCACACTGAAGGTAGGGACATGATAAATTCTATATTCCACATAGGAGCTAAAATTCTAGAACCTAAAATTCTAAATAGTAAAATATTACTGATAAGCCTGACTGAGTGATTACTTATGTTAGTAAATATCCAAAAAATATACAAAATTCAAAAGAACAGATTTAGAAGGTGTGTTAGTTTCCTACTCCTGCCATAATAAATGACCACAAGCCAGGCGGTTTCAAACAACAGAATATTTTTTTCTCTCAGAGTTCTAATGGCCAGAAGCTTGAAATCAAGATGTCAGCAGAGCTGTGCTCCCTCTGAAAATTCTGGGGGAGAATTCTTTTTTGTCTCTTCCAACTTCTAGTGGCTTCGGGCATTCCTTGGCTTGTGGCTGCATCACTCCAAGCTTGGTTTTCATCCTCACATCACCTTTTCCTCTTCTCCCTTATGTCTCTCCCATGCATGTCTCTTACAAGGACACTCGTGATTGGCTTTAAGGAGCATGTGAATAATCCAGAATGACCTCCTCTCAAGATCTTTAACTTAATTATATCTGCAATGTCCTTTTCCAAATAAGATTACATTCTCAGGTTCTGGGAGTTAGGAACTGGACATATCTTTTGGGAGGCCACCATTCAGCCCACTATAGGAGGCATGGTGTAGTAGAAAATGTACAACATTGGAGTCAGGCATACCTGGATTCAAAACCCAGCTCAGACATTTACAACTAGCCTTTTAAATGTCTCTGAACCTCAGTTTTTATTAACATTATATCTGCTTTTATTAGTTGCTAAGACTACTACGTGAGATGACGTATAAAAAGTGAATAGGTAAGTATCTGGTCCATTGTAAATGCTCAAGAAATGTTCCCATTTCTTCTCACTTTGTAAGCACCGTGACCAAAAGTACTTACCTGGTTCAAGGCTTTCTTCTGAATACCAGTTGTAACTTTTACAGTATTTTATTGGATATTTCTCTTGTCAAAATTTTCTCAGAAATCCTCTCACTGTTGAATCTTATAATCAAATTTGTCAAATACTATAGTCTTACAATGATGTACAACAGAAGCCCTTTAGAAATTACAATTAGGCTTCTGTCCTTAAGAGTTTGAAATCAACATTCATTTTTTAATATCTGGAGGGGGAATTACAAGCGATGGGGATGGGCCATTGTTCCTTGGTGTTGCTGAGTGGGAAAAGTTAAACGGATCATAAGTACATCATGTGTCTTCAATGGCACTATATCAAAAAAATAGTTTCTGTGAAATACCTGAGATGCTTGCCTCAAGTCCTTATTTTGATGATGCCAAGAATCTCATGAGACAGACTTTACTTAAAACAAAATTAATTGATTAAAGACTTCAATAAAGGGACATAAGAGAACTCTAGGACACATAGAACTTCAAAATTCCTTATTTATATGCCAAATCAATTAACATAAAAGCTTGGGTGGTGGGGGAAGGGTGCATGTTCACAACTTCATAGCTAGAAATAAGATAAGGTTGAATCTCTATATTATACACTGTCTTCAAAAACTCATATCAGTGTCACCAAGAAATCACTCTTAGCATCGTTTGATCAGTTTATTCATCAAAGCAAATATCCAAGATTATTAATGAATACCTATTATGTTCTGGACATCATGCATGACATGGTAAAAAAAAAAAAGACATGAACACTGCCTTCCTTGAAGGCAGAGTCTAGGAAGTGTACAGACATGTAAATAGATAAGTGCCATTTAGTATATTAAGTTTAATACTAAGGCATAAGAATAACATAGAGGAGGGAGGGAGTGACTCCCTTGGGGTTCTAGTGCCTAGCGGGATGCCTGGCCCATAGTAACTATTCAAAAAATAGTTCATAGGTGAATAAGTGATTGCCTTGGGATAAGTTTCAAACAGTAGACATGTCTAAATCAAAACGATTGAGATCCTAAGCTAGGCACTTTCAGGCTGTAAAGAGAAGAGTTGGGTTCCTGTTATTTGAGGTGATAATATGTTGAGGCATCTATAAGAATTTATAACAGTCTTAGTACCCACATAGTTGAGCTTTGCTGGAAAATAAGACCCAGCTCAGGATCCACAGTTAGTTCCAGAGATCCCCAGCAACACCATTCAAGGGACTCAGCAGCTTGTTTTCTCTACCTTATCTGTAAGCACTTCTGGTTCCCCTTTCACCAGCAATTCCTGCTAGTTTGGTTTTTTTTTTCTTTTTTCTGCATGTCTCTGTGTGTCTTTGTTTCCACTCCATACTACTACCTGTGTCCCTACCTTCAAACTCAAGAGTCTTTATCCAGTACAGAACATACATAATATGCAGAATGAATATTCAAGGACAATTCATAGCCCACCGCCCAGTCTTTTCAAGTTCTTTCTTTCCATCGGAGAGTTGTGGCTAGCCTGGAAAAGTCGTGTGATAAGAGTAGGGTCAAATACGTACAAACAATAATGGCTGTGGACATGGCACACCCTCAGAGGACTATTTTACATGCAGTATATAACAATCACAAAGGGACGCCCAGTGGTATCGTGGAAACAACTGAAATAAAGCAACCTCTTGGGGTATCTCTAAGTTACACTTGCAGTAGTTACTATTTGTTGAATATTTGTTGAATACCTAACTGTATATTAAGTGCTATCCTAAGCTTTTCATCTTAGTATCTTGATTAATTCCAAACTAATGGTCAGGAAACTGGACCTCAGAAAGGTTAAGTGAATTGGTAACAGAGTTAGTAAAAGACAAAGCTGGAATTGAATTCAGATCTATTTGACTCCAAATCCTATACTCTAATTATGATACTACATGAGACTACAGTTTCTAAAAGTGCAGCTCAGCAGTGGATTTTAGAGAAACTATCACAGCTGACAGCACATCATGCGTAACTCAGAAGTGGAGTACTCATACACTGTATTAGAGACCAGACTGTGTGCATTATGCCTGGTCTATCATGTCATGAACAACCAGAATGCCAAAGCTCCTCAGTTGGCTGTACATTATGGAGTGAGCATTATTTATTCATTATTTATTCAGTTCATATTAATATAGTTAATTCTAGTAAACATCTACTGGTGTCTATGCGCTAGATACTGTGGGCATACAAAGATGAATGAGACATGGGCCACAACTTTGAAAGCATAGAGTGGGGATACAGGTGAAAAAGCCAAATCATGACCATACTGAGTAGAATGGGTAAATGCTGTAGCAGAGAAATGAACAAAGTAACAAAGAGCAGAGGGGAAGATTAATTTGGCTTGGAGTGGGGACTGGGGAATTCTTTGTAGAAACTGGTACCAACTTGGGCCTTGGAGGTAAGTAGGATTTTGAGTTTTAAGAAGAGGAAAAAAATACAACCAAAAACAGAGATATGCAAAAATACTAGAATGTTAAGGAAATAGCCTTTTGTGTCAGCAGGAGGGTACACTTGAGTGGGCAGGTAGTCAAGGGGCAAACAATATTGGAAAAGTAGGTTGAGACAGATTACTGAGAACATTGCTTGACAAGGAAGAGTCTGGACTTCTGTTTTTTGGAGGTATGGCAACTGTAAGCAATTTTCTTCTGCCAAGCAGATCTTCCCTGGAATATGAATCAGGAAACCTCACAAATGCTGCCCATGGTGACGCCACACTAAACTACAGCATCATTTGCCTTCTTGTACAGTTGCAGTGTGTCAACCCACTAGTATTTTCAACCACTCCCCTGAAAATTGGGGCTCATGACTGCTGTCCATAGTGTCCTCTTCAAATATTTTAAATATGAAGGCCACTGATTACACACATATATGCACACACTTATACCCAAGAAAGGGGATGGAAAAAGAGAGGGAGAGAGAAAGAGATGTGCTGTGAGCACAGGAAGGATTTTTGTGGACTTTTCTTTCATCTTGCAGAAGAAACAAGTTTGATGTAGCATGTCTATTTATAGATCTCTAAAAGTGACTTCTAGTCAGGTAATCTTGCATGTATAACATAATGAGTATTGAAATGTAATGGGAACTTTAGATCCTCCTGAAACTAAAATATTTCAGTGGCAACATCAGAGGGACTGACTCCAAAGGGATGAGATTCGTTACCATGGCAACTCCCAGGCTGACTCATTCATAGATAACGCCTTAAACTTGTGACATGAGAGAAATTGCTTGAGGATTTTTAACACTGTACCAAAATACACATTGCTCCATGCAGATGAGAAAATACATCAGCATAGCCTTTTTCCCCCCTAAGTCTTTCTATGACGTTTCTAGACAAGATCTCTCTTGTCCTTCAGTCTCTCCCATGTTTGGGTTGGGGAAATGGCTCCAGAGGAGGTGTGGAAAACTGAAGGGAACTCACACTGCTCTTCAGAAATAAAATTCTGCATTATGCTTGCAGATATCACTTTAGAGGACACACCACTTGCTGATCCTTGATTTCCACTCACATCTGAGCTGGGGATCCAATTTCCAGTGTGCTTCAGAGTTACATGCTTTAGAAACAAATGTGCAAAACCAGAAGTAAGTAAGTTGGAGGGATAGGAAAACACCCAGTACCAGAAATTAAAGATAATAGAACTCTCTTTCTCTTGATCTCCCCCTTTCCTCCTTTAGTATTCATGAAAATGTTTTTACAGGAAACACTAAGAGAATTTTCCAGGTTTACATTCCTTTTGCTGCAGTGCAAAGAGAGTAGAAATGGAAATTGACCAAATAGAAAATGATATAAATGGAGACAGGAACAGATTTCATAGGACTAATGAAAAAATAGACATAGCTCATTTAGGATTCTGAAGAACCCTGAGGGAATACCCAGGTCACTGTTTCTCAAATTAAGACCTGAAAACTAATAACATAATAATCTCCTTGAAAGAATCCATCAAAACATGTAGATTTCAGGACTGTACTCCTCAGAATCAAACTCAGTAGTCCAAGCAGTCGTGATGATAATTACGTACATTGAGTGCAAGAATAGTTGATGTAGCCAACCTACTCATTTTACTGGATGTAAGAGCTCCTTGTCTGGGAATTTGATTTGCCAAAGATTATCCTTAGGTCTAAAACCCACTTCTCCAAATCCTCAGATTCATTCTCATTAGCAAACCAAGTTTCCCACGTGAATTTTTTTAAGGTAATGTATTAATTAAAAAAAATTATATAAACCTTAGAATATGACTAATATCCTTTAAATATCCTTAAAATGAGTGTTTTGGAATGTGACACCACAATTTAATTAGAAATTTGATTGACTGGGTAGTAAATTATTCAAGGCAATTTCTTTTTTCTGGGTCATTTTTGTTGCTGAACCCTAACTTTGAAACACATATGTCCCCTGGGGATGGATAAGGCACTAAAAATGAATAAAATAATATAGTTTAAAAAGTGAGTATTACTAGTCATTTACATCTTGTACTTTACATGAGAAAACAGTTTTCTCAGCAAAAGATTGAAAGTTCATTCCTATGGGTTTGGGGGTTTATCTATAGATTTTGATACTGAGAGTATTCATCATCACTAATATCCCATCCCCACCCTTGAGTGATGAGGGATCAATTGCCTTGGATTCAAACACTGAAAGAGCATTTTGGCTCTCAGCCAGCAGAAGAAAGACTGATATGCATGAAGCTTCTGTCCTAGGCCCTTGTCTTGCCTCAGTCTCTACATTCACTTTGATGACCTCATTTAATCTCATAGCCACAGTGCTGGTGAGGACTTATTAATCTGTACCCTTGATATCTTTCTACACCTTTATGTCAACTAATATATTTAAATCTCCACTTCAAGCACTTTAAAGTAATATCCAACCCAAATACATCAATTTTTCCCTAAATTCTGATACTTTTCTTGCATTTTTGGCTTCATCTCCCATATCCACAGCAGCAGTTTAAATCCATTCTCTTTCCCTTCAGTGTTTTATCTCTACTCCTCCCCTACTTTTTCTATCCCCATTCAGACTCATAGTATGTTTCATTTGTATTACAAAATTTAATTGTTTGTGACTTAGCTACCTGCTTCAGGATTCTTCCTCACTCTAATCATGTATTGATTCATTCAACAAATATTTGTTGGGCACCCACTAACCTGCAGGCCCTGTACTCAGCACTGAGGGATCACCAGGTAGATACACTCTCATAGGGGTCACAGTCTAGTGGAGGAAACAGAAGGGCATGAACCAATTTCCTGTGCAATGATGCAAGTTACAATGAGAAGGGGCTACGGAGCAGATGAGAGGGGCCTCCAGTCTGAGGCCTACATCAGTTGGGGATAACCAGGCAAAGAGGCAAGAGAGGAAGAATGAGTGTTCCAAGCCCAGACGTCTTCATAGCAAGAGAAAACAGCATGTGTTTGAAGAATTGGATGATGGAGTCAAAGAGGAAGCAAGTCAAAAGTGTGGCTAGAGAGAGAGGAATAGAGGAAGCACATCATTTGCCTTTAGGGTATTTGTATTTTTATCCTCATAACATCGAGGAGCCATTAAAGTTTAACCTTGGGAGCAGCAGGCTTATAATTGCAATTTTAAACAATTGAAATACCACTTTACCTGCCACACAACAAATGAATTAGAGAAGAGCAAGCATAAAGGCAGATGACTAGTCAGGAGCCTATTGCAATAAATCAGGTGAGAAATGATGAAGGCCAAACTAGAGCATAGCAACTGTAAACAAAATAAAGATATGTATGTATATATTTTATGAAATAGAAAGGCCAGGTTTTATTGATTTATTTAATGTGGAAAGCGAGGCAGAGAGGAGTCAAGACTCCTAGTTTCTGATTTGATCCACAAGGTAGATGACTGTACCATTCACTGAGAATAGAGGTGGAGACGGAGGACCAGATCTAAGCGTGGGTGGGCACGATACTGTTTTGGGCCATGGATGGTTCTTTCATTCAGCATCCCATTATCTTGGTGCTCAAGGCATAGAAGTAAACCACAGTACCCCTACCCTCAACCAGTTTATGCTCCCCCACTTCTACTAGAATGTTGTCATGCACACACAATCTTAATTAAAAGATCCTTAACCTGTAGGTACTTACCATGTTTGCCTTTCGTCTTACTGTCACTTAGAAATCATTTTTAACAAGGGAAATATAGCTGCTACTATAACTCATGACTAAAGAGGCTTTTATTTGAAAGTGGTAAAATACTTTGGCAGGCTTTTGAATGTGAACGGCATCCCACTAAAAGAAAATTACTCTATTTCCTGTACTCCTCGAAGATTATTATGGAACAAAAATGTTGTCTTTCCCTCAGCTAACATCTGAAGAATCATCAGGGCAGTGATGAACGACGGACTGTATTTAGCATTCCGTGGGGTTGTCAACAGCACACAGATAAGAGCATGGCAGCCGCGTTCATTACCGTCACCAGCTGATGAACGGAGTTCATGGATAAAACATCAGAGAGGGCTGAAAAGTCTACATTAGAACTGAATGTTAATGATTAATTGGCATCCATAAAAAAGCAAGGCAGAAGTCAGCCTTAGGCAAGAGATAAAAGTCTCGTCCTAGGAGGAAAATCTTTTGTGCTTGTGATACATGTTTAAGCTATTGCTTGTTATGTGGTACAGTGGAAAGAACTAGGAATTTAAAGTCAGACAGACTTGGGTTCAAATTGCAGCTTTAACTTTTTCTAGCAGAGTCTCTTCTATAAAAAGGGAGCATTAGGTAATATTAATTAAACTCAGAGTCTCTTCTATAAAAAGGGAATATTAATTTCAACTTCATAGGGTTGTTAATGAGGTTTAAACAATGTAACATGTAGAAAGTACATAGTAAATTACCAGTCATATACCTAAACACATTTAGTAGTAGACAGCTCTTATTGTTCAGTATTTAGTGGAGAAAAAATTAATAATTCAAAGAGAATGAAAATACATGTTAGGCATTGTGTTGTTCTGTAACATGCTTGAAGCTACTTGATGTTCCTTATTTATTCAATTATAGTTTTACAGTTTTTTAAGACTATTATATACATTATTTCAATCATTTCATCATTTCAACAATCGTGTTGACATTTTTGCCTCCCATCACACAGGTAAGGAGATTATCAGGCTAGCTGACAAGTTTGCTCTAAGATCCCAGGATTAATGAACACTGAATCTTTAACTAGATTCCAACTCTCCCAATTCTGTTTTAGCCAAAGACTTAGTTGATCGCTCAGTTTGTTTTAGCATAGCGTTAGCCTGGAAGTTTTATTCCTAGTTGGGTCTAGTCTATATCCTTAATGCAAATCTACTAAGATATGCATGTTTGGTATAGGTCCAAGGATGGCTGTGAAACTATATCAGAGGAAAATTAAGTTTACCAGAATTACTAGCTTTAAAATTCACAAACCAGTTTTTCTACACTGCCAAAGGAATTCTCAAAGTGCTTTTTTGGGTTTTGGGGGTTTTTTTTTGGTCACTGCGTGGTATAAGTTTGCCAAGTCCTTCTGTGCAGTGATATGTGCCAGATCTGGTCAAAGGTTAACAGAAGTTTGAACAGACGCTCAATAAGTTTAAGCCACTGGAGGTGGCCAATATGGATATTTATGTAGCTCTTTGATTCTGTAAACCTGACTTTAAGGCCTTAGTTGATGCTTTCTATAAGTTTGAATTTAGTTCAATATTTAGAAAACGGTTGTACCAAAGGAGCAGCCTGTGGTTTTATTTTTACTTACTTTAGCAAGTTATTATATTAAGCTCCAGAATATGGCATCATATAAGACAAAAGATGCAATAAAACACCAGTACTTGTGGTATTTATATCTATCTATCTATCTATCTATCTATCTATCTATCATCTATCATCTATCTACCGATCTACAGAGAGAGGAGAGATTTATTGCAGCATTATTTTAAGTTGTAAAAGAACCTAAGTAATATTCCATTGTATATATGTATCACATCTTCTTTATCCATTCATCTGTCAGTGGACATTTAGGTTGCTTCCATGACCTGGCTACTGTAAATAGTGTTGCAGTGAACATTGGGGTGCATGTGTCTTTTTGAATTATGGTTTTCTCAGGTTATATGTCCAGTAGTGGGATTGCTGGGACATATGGTAATTCTATTTTTAGTTTTTTAAGGAAACTCCATACTGTTTGCAAGGCAGAAATAGAGACATAGACGTAGAGAACAGATGTATGGACGACCAAGGGGTTGGATGAATTGGGAAATTGGGATTGACATATATACACTAATAGGTATAAAATAGATAACTAATGAGAACCTACTGTACAGCACAGGGAACTCTACTCACCACTCTGTTGTAACCTAAATGGGAAGGAAATCCAAAAAAGAGGGGATATATATATACATATAGCTGATTCACTTCACTGTACAGCAGAAACTAACACAACATTGTAAAGCAACTATACCCCAATAAAAAGAAAAAAGAGAAAAAAAAAAGAACCTGAAACAACTTCAGTGACCATTAACAAAATAATGACTAATTTCCATGTTACAGGATACTGTGTAGCCATTAAATGGAATGAGTTGTATCTCTACCCATTGATTTGGAGGAATTTCTGAGTTATTAAGAAAAGAAAGATTCAATAAGGATGGAATGATTTCAGGGAACTTCCATAAATATAGGTTTTAGGGAGTTGAATTAATGGCATAGATATAAAAGGTAAGCCATTTTGATTTAAAATTGTTTTTATCAAACTGGACCAGGGGAAGGAAAGCCAGCTTGCTTTCTGTTTTACCTCCTCATGTAAGACTGTACTGCATGGTTTCCAATTACCAGGTCCCAGAATTTAAGACATTACCATTCAGAGCTCTCGACTGATTTATGGGTAAATTGACTTTTGAAGACTGGCCTGGGAACACAACCAACCATTTCTGTGTTGTCACTATGGAGACATTAATGTCTGAGGTCTCCACAATCCATTCACAAATGCCATGTTATAATATTATAAGCAGAGCACCAGGGAAATTTATACAGTTAGTGCACTGCACAGACACACCTTGTCCATCGGGTGAATGATGTGGAAATCTAGTCTCTGTTCCTCACCCGCACAAGCTCTGTGTCCTACTGTGGGGCTGAGGTAGCAGGAGGAAGAAAAGCTATTGTGTAATTCTTATAAATAGATTTTTTTTTTTGCACTCCCCATAAAGGTAGAGAAATGTATCAAAGTATAATTGGGACCCAAGGAATAGGAACAAGGTAATCGGGAAAGAAGACAAAAGGAAAATCTCTGCTTCCATGAGAAGGGGCAGGTACAGACTATGGTGACCTTAAATCAGTGGTTATCAACCAGGGAGAATTTCGCTCCCCTCCCCCCCATCCCGGGCACATGTGGCAATGTCTGCAGCCATCACTAATTGCCATGACTGAGGGGCTGCTACTGGAATCTAGTGAATAAAGGCTAGGGGTGATGCTAAGCATCCCAGAATGCACAGATGCAGCTTCCTACATCAAATACGTATTCAATCCAAAATGTTCATAGTGCTGAGGTTGAGAAAGTAGACCCTAAATGAACAAACACCCTATTTAAAAAGAATAAAATTTTAGGAAGGAATGAAGGTTTGCTAAAAGGAGATTGGCCCTAAAATCACATCTTGTCTGATGTATTATTCTTCCTGAAAATTAAATATTTTATTATTGTAGCCATTGTTTTAAGCTATTTAATAAGCTGCCATATAATGTGTTTTTAATGTGAAAGAAAAAAACGTGTCTCCTGGTTCCAAAATCTTCCTTTCTCAAAAAGTAACCAGTTTTATCTGGTTTGAAGTATGCCATTTTCTACGATTGCTGCACAAATAAGAAATCTAAATCTCGGGAGAATTTTCCCTTGATATCTTCTTCCATTCATTATTTATATAGAACCGTTACTGAAAACTCCTTCCTGAACTTCTAAAGTTCAAAATATGGAAGTCACAGAAGATGCTGTCCAAAGATTTTCAGTCTGTTGTGTAAACACAATAAATGTTAAAAAAGAGAGATTCATAGAAGTGAATATGATATGATGCTATTTTTAAAAAATAATCACAAAAGTTCTATCTATATGTATATATGTTCCTAGATAATTGCATAAGCATAAGCAAACATATAAAAGGTTGCTCACCGGGCTTCCCTGGTGGCGCAGTGGTTGAGAATCTGCCTGCCAATGCAGGGGACACGGGTTCGAGCCCTGGTCTGGGAAGATCCCACATGCAATGGAGCGACTGGGCCCGTGAGCCACAACTACTGAGCCTGTGTGTCTGGAGCATGTGCTCCGCAACAAGAGAGGCCATGACGGTGAGAGGCCCGCGCACCGCGATGAAGAGTGTCCCCCGCTCGCCGCAACTAGAGAAAGCCCTCGCACAGAAACGAAGACCCAACACAGCCAAAAATATAAACAAATAAATGAATTAATTTAAAAAAAAAAAAGTTGCTCACCAAGTTACTAACTAGTAAAAGAAAGTACAATGCAGGAAGAGAGATTGCTGAACAATGAATAAATAGGCAAGCAAACAAACATAAATATCTGTGGAAAAAGTAACAATGCTTATGATAAAAAGTAGTATATATAGAATGATTTTATTTCTTTTAAAGTAGATAGAAAAAAATTAGATACCAAATGTTGATGGTGATTATCTCTGAATGGAAAATTAAAACAAACAAACAAACAAAAACAAAACACAAGACGGTACAGAAAAGAGAGGATGGAACAAGAAAGTGAATGTAATAAATTTGATATTTGGGCATTATAATTTGCTGCCTATTCTATTTTGAGAGTTCCCCAGGGACTCCCCAGAGATCATTACCTACTGTCTCTTTAGGATGATGATTTGAAGGAAATCCATCTTCCCATTAGGAAGTTTGAGAATAAGCATTTTGAAAGTGTCCTAAGGATACCTTCCTGGGAAGGCAAGTTAAAGCTCTAAGAGATATCAGAAAGTGCTTGATTCTGGAGAGAGATATTCCTGTAGCCCTTAACAATCCCTCTTATTCCACCCTATTAATTTAATTTAATTTTATTTTTTCACCCTATTAATTTTAGTTAAGAGTTCCTAAGATCTCATTCTCCTCCAAGAATACAATACCAGACCTAGAATTTTTGCTATTGACTGCTCCCTTTTAAGCTCTGTATACATTACAAGATCACAAATCACAAGAGAATACTGCCTTCCTGCACAGGAAAATGATCACAGATTTTTTTTTTCATCTCTTCTAAGTAGTGTGTGTTTTGATAGAATCTTGGTTTAATTCTGATTCTCATATCCTTTCCCAGTTTAGCTCAGTCTATAGCTTGGATTTTGCAAGTTGCCATGCATACCACATGTTGGTTTTCATTCTGGTCATTCATAGTCCAACTCAGGATAGTCAGCCAAAAACACCACATTCTGCATTAGATCCTCCATGAAATTGATTTTATTTCTATTCTTACTTAGATATTGGGGAAAATGGAAACTAATTTTCTATGAACCTCTGGAACTAAGGAACTTTGAAAAAACTTTAGTGTGTCATAGATAATTAATTATGTGGTTTTAAATGTCAGTAGTTTATGAATCATTCTCCTGATAAATTAATCATCAATCTATTATTTTATTGACACTTTTGAATATTGACTCACTTGTAAATGAGCTTGAAAGTTTCTCTACATAGAGATCTATTTTTAAAGCTTTAGTATAAATAGGCTAATACTTCCAAAATGACAAGTTATTACTAGAACTATCAATGAAATTTCATTTGATATAATTCAAAATATATCTATTAATACTTTGTAGAAAGTCGCTATTAATTCATTCCTAACAAGTAAGTTTTTTTAAACGCCATATGCTTTTATCATCTCCCAGAAATTTATCAATTTCCTATATTCGTGGGAATTATGAACTCATTAATCGTGAGTTGTTAGAGAATGGAAATCCTGGATTATTAATTATTTTAGCTAACTGAGAGTTCCCATGTACGTTACCTAAGGATAACCAATATTTCAAAGTTTAAGATGAGTTGGCACTAACATACTTAGTGCTGATATCAGGTGCCCCAAACACACAGCACTACTTATTTCACATTCAGTTAACATATTTGAGCACTTGCTATCACTGGTGCACTAAGCTAGGGCCTAAAAATATAAACGTTTGCCCTTGGGAAGCTCCAAGTCTAGTGGGACTGAGAAATAATTACAAAATAAGTACTACAATCAAAGTAGAAGAGGAGAGTTCTGAAAACTCAAAAGAGTGACTAATCCCAGAATCAAATTTCCCCAGGGGTGCTATCCTCTTCTTACCGTCTACTGTCTCCATGGTGAGCTACTCCATTCCCACGGCTGCATATATCCCTCATGACTCACTTAGCTTTGTTTCTCCCTAAGCCCTGCCTTCCTATATTCTGGCACATAACTACTTACTTGGCACCTTTATCTGCAAGTGCCACTGACACCCACAACTCAAAGTAGCCCGAAATAAATGAGTCATTTTCAGTCCCAAATCTTCAATTCTTACTATTGTTATCCATCTACTCACTTGGGTCAGAAATCCTGTAGTCATCCTTGATGACCCCTTCTCTCTACCCTCCCAGATCTAAAGGTCACCCCAAATTCTGCCTTAACTATTTCTGTTTTCTCTCCTCTACCTCCCCTTTATTGCTGTGTTAACTCTACCTTCTCTATACTCTAGGTGAATGCCAGAGCTTGTTAAGCTGCTAACCTCCTACTCAATAATCTTGTCTCTTGCAGTAGGCAGCCACCAATGAAGAAAAGTGGAATCACTCTGAGTTCTCTGAGTATTTGAGGTGGGGGAAATTTCACACAGGGAGCTGGTTACAAAGGTAATGGAAGGACTGAGAAGCCTATGGAGGCCAGGGGGACAGCTTGGAAATGAACAATGCTCAGTTTCACCTCCTAGCCTTGGGGCTCCTAGGAAGCAGGAAGGGAAGATGTATTACCCAACGTTCTCTCCTCAGCCTCTGGCATAATACAATTTTTTCAATCCAGTCAACAATCATGAAATGTTGACAGAATGAATTAGTCATTCTAATAACCTAAGATCTTTTGACCTAGAAGTTTCTAGAAAATTTTCCCTGCTTCAGGCCCAACATTTCAATATATCTTACCATGGAAACAACTTTAATTATTTGCACTTCTGATTATTTAGGTTTTAGATTATAAGACATTTAAACTGTCACAGTATGAAACACAAATTTTATCATATCCTTTTCAAGAAATTGGATTCATTGTATAGAAAAAAGCGTTTTCCTATTTTTAAAGAAAATAAATCTTTACAGCTTCTAAAGTAGATATCAGATCACAAATGCTGAAATTTTTATAGTGTATAGTCTCAGTTTTATATATTGAGACTCTCCTGAAGTTCATTGCTTCAGAACACAAGTTTGTACTCCAGTTGTCATGTCAGTGTCATATGAGCCCATGCGATTTCCATAGATGACTCTCATTGGTATAAGCCCATAACTCTCAATGTTTTTGTTCATCCACAAGATTGATTCATTCCAGAATAGTTCAGAACAAAACACAGACTGACAAAAAGTCTGACTACACAGATGGATAAACCAAATGGGGCTATTTAGGATGAGACAAATGTAAAAGAAGATTATGTTCTCTGAGGCATAGTACAGGCTACAGTTAGTGAAAAAAAATCAATAAAAATAAGAACATGGGCTTTGGCAAAATGAGAATGCATGTAGTTTAAAGATATTGTAACAAAACATGGCTAGGGAGTAAGCACAACAAATATATATTAATAGCATGATATTAGGTGATAGATAAAAGATTAAAAATTAACAAAATCTGGAGATGCAGTGATGCATTTCTGCTGCAGAATATACTTAATGGTGACACTGATACACAAAGCATTCATTTAAACAAGAGGTTGCATTAGAAACAGGTGTGGTGTGGTTCATTTTAATTACAACCTAAATTGGTGTATTCATCAGGCAATTTTTCACTAAAGTTTGTTTTCATGAGATGCAAGTTGTGTGAGATTTGTTTGTTTTGTTTTCCTATCCTTATGAGAAATTCTACCTATTGCCAGCATATACATTAGTTTCCAGGTTACTTTTCTTGATAATTGTCATTGTGTTTGACAGGGAATTTTCTCCATAGAAGTAAATATGTTTTCCTTCTCTCTCCTTGCTCTCTTGGTTAATAAACAAGATCAAATATATCTCCCTCCACTTTTTTCCAGTCATTTAACATCTCCGAGTCTCAGATTTTCATAATACCTCCCTTTTTGAAATTAGGGAGATGGGCCAGATGATTGAGGTTTTCTGGGTTTCTTAATATGTATAATTATTGCTTAATGAGATTCTGGTATGGACATCAATCAGCATAATTATTATGGGGTTTTTTTGGTCGAAGGAAATAAAGATGGAATCAAATTAGCACAAGGAAAGTGAAGTTTGTTGTAATAATACAAAGAGGGTTCATTAGAGGTTGAAGTATTAAACATGTCCAGACCTCAGGAGAACTAGAAATAGGAAGCAGAAAGTCTTTATGAACTTGGTCGCTCATTCTCTAATGATGCTGTTTCTCCTATGGCTATTTTCTGCATCTTTCTCCATTTGTTTCTTCTTTTGCAAGCTGGATTCCTCTTTTTATTCATAGTCTCTCCTCTCTTATAAATTCATAATAGCAGTGCAGCACTAATTCTATGTCATGACCTTTGCACTTGGTCCCACAGCTCCTGTATCAGATCCTTTATCCAGTAGCAAATTTCAGGGAGAGGACTTTGTTTGGTCCATCTCATCTTTTTGAGCCAGGCACAGTTTTATCACCTGCCTATGGACCAGCTGGTCTTAACTTAGACATCTACTCTTCATTCCCAAGGTGTGAGGAGGGCAGAATCGTGTGATATAGAACGTGGTCATGCCCAATCAGCAGGGACTGTAGGCATGGCAATTTCCATCACAGAAGGTTCTGTAGAAGTGATGCACAGCTCTACTATATCAGCCTTTGGGGAAAGCAGCCTTAGCTTTGGAAAGAGTGGATCTCAGAGTTCAATGAACTGGCATAAATGTTTTATAAGGAACAGGGATTTGTGCTTGGGACTCCTTATGATGTATAATGTACAATCAAATCAGTGAAAGATAAAATGCAAATGTGTGCAGGGGCCTTGGTTCTTTCATATATATATATATATATATATATATGAAAGTTCTCCCTTTTCTTGGGAACAGTTTGAAAAGGAGGGATTGCTCACATGATCCTTCTGAGCAGATGCAATGTTACTAGATGTTAAAGCAATATTTTGTCTCTTCACTATCAAGTTAGTTTGACATGTGTACTGACTATGGAGGCAGCTAATAAGAGACTTCATTTTTCCAGCCCACTATGAAGTCTTCTTAGAGCTCATTCTGATAAAATGCATACCTAAACCATATAACTCTTTCTCCCTCCTCTGATGCTAGATAATTAATGGATTTTTATCAAATGATTTATTATGTTGAAGTGGCAAATTGTAAACCATCTAATGCTGGCATCCCTTACACAAAGTTTCGAGGAATATATAAAAGTTCAAGTAGACATGTTGTTGATGATAAAGGATTTTGAAATATTTGACTGATACTAAAAAGGAAGATATTTTCATTTAAGGCAGGGTTTCATAACCTTGACATTACTGACATTTGGAGCCAGATAATTCTTTGTTGTAGGGGATGCACTGTTCAGTATATTAGGTTGGGGAGCATCCCTGGCCTTTACCCACAGATGCTAGTGTTACCAAGTCCAAACTCTTACTGCTCACCACACGACAGGCCAACAAATTGAGAGATGAGGTGTTGGGGCAAGGAGTAGCTATTTTGTTTAGAAAGACAGAAAACTGAGAAGATGGCGGACTAGTGTTTCAAAGAACCATCTTACTCGAGTTACAATCCAACTTTTTACGTCTACATGAACGGAAAAGTGTTAAACCTTTAAAGGTCAAGCCTGGGAGGCAGAACATGAAGAAAGGGCTATTATGTATATTCCAGGCTATAGGACACATTCTTTTACAAAGGTGCAGAGCTAGCATGCTAAGACAGGCAATAGAGCACAAAGGTTAAAACTAAAAGAATAGATCCAATATGGAGTCAGGTTTGTTCTTCTCTGTGATGTTAGTTGCACACATGGTACTCCCAGTTGTAACAACCAAAACTGTCTCCAGACATTGCTAAATGTCCTCTGGGAGACAAAAATCACCCAGATTTTAAAACTAATGATCTGAAAAGAATGTCACCTTTCTCTATCTGACTTATTTCACTAAGCATAGTACCCTCCAGTTCCATCCATGTTACAAATGGCAAAATTCCATTCTTTTTATGGCTGAGTAATATTCCATTATATATATACACACACACACACACACACACACACACACACACACACACACACACCCCACATCTTTATCCATTCATCTGTTGATGGACATTTAAGTTGATTCCATATCTTGGAATGCTAAGTGTATGCTATCACTTATATGTGTAATCTAAAAAGTAAAACAAATGAATGAATATAACAAAACAGAAACAGACTCACAGATATAAAGAATAAACTAGTGGTTACAAGCTGGGAGGGAGAAAGGGGGAGGGGAAAGTTAGGGGTATGGGATTAAGAGGTACAAACTACTATGTATAAAATAAATAAGCTACAAGGATATACTGTACAACATAGGAAATATAGCCAATATTTTGTAATAACCTTAAATGGAGTATAATCTACAAAAATTTTGAATCACTATGTTGTACACCTGAAACTAATATAATATTGTATATCAACTATACTTCAATAAAAATAAGTGAATAAATAAATAAAAATGTTTCCTTTATTCTCCAAAGAATTGCTTTGATTTATTAGAAATATTTTTTTTTAACATTTTTAGATTTAAAAAGTATGGGTTTTGGAGTTTAATTGTGCCCTACTAATTTGGTATCGTCTAACCTGCTTTTCCTCAATGAATCAAATTCTCTCATACCTGAGTTAGCCTGACGAATTTCATTAGCAATCTCATACCAGTTAATCCCATTAATTTGCCTCAGTGTCGAGTCCCCTATGGCCCATAGTTTCTAAATACGTCACACTTTCTCTCAAGGAGTAGACTGCACACTTGAGAAAGCTGGTTGAACACTTAAAACACACCTTGAAGAAAAATGATTTCAGCATTCTTGGCCAAAGTATTAATACCTTTTATTTCTTTCCAAAAACTTTCCATCCTCCCTGGAGTGCTTGTACTTTAGACTAATGAAGGATTAATAAAAAACCTGTTGTAACAGAGAGCAAAATACAGTAATTTTAAGCCTTTCTTTTCCATCTAAGAATAGAATACACCAAAACGATACCATAGGCTTTATCATATGCAGATGTGACTATTAATATTTAAGGTGCAGATAGAAAAAATAATTTATTTAAAATTCAGTAAGTAGTTTCCCAGAGATATAGATCATAAATTCTCTCAGGGAGAATTTGCCTATCTCACAAGGTTGTGAAAACCACAGAGCACAGAGCACTTTCTAGAAGGAAATTATTGTCATGCATGTGGTAAAATATACATAGTAAGGATATATTGCTCTGTTTCAGGTCTTTCCATATTTTGCATCATTATCATCACAATTATCATTAGCTTCAAAAAGTTTTTTTAAGGTTATCAAACTCATGGGTCCATATAACCATTTATCATAGTATCAGGTCCCAGATTAAGATAGCAATGAATAAGAAGAAAAGTCCTGAAAGATACTTATTCCACATCACCCACTTCCCAATGTAAAATACTAGTATCCAGAAATTTCCACTGAATGACTTCTTATTGCAAACAGGGTAAGTTACTGCTTTAACTGAGAAATATGGTGTGATGTTTAGTCAATATTTACTGAAAATAGAGTGAGCTGTGTAGAGCAAAGATCTCACTACTTGTGTATAGTTCTCTCTTTACAGGAAACAAAATGGTTTCCAGAAAGGGAAGGGGAAAGTCTACACACACACACACACACACACACACACACACACACACACACACTTAATCTATGCAGAGATCATTCATGTTTACATTATTTTCTCCTCCCACTCTCCATTATTTACTTACCACAAACATATTTTAATTATAACATTAGTTGTTAGAGTATTATTTGTCATTATAATCATTTGTATTTTTTTATATCTTTATTGGAGTATAATTGCTTTACAATGGTGTGTTAGTTTCTGCTTTATAACAAAGTGAATCAGTTATACATATACATATGTTCCCATATTTCTTCCCTCTTGCGTCTCCCTCCCTCCCACCCTCCCTATCCCACCCCTCTAGGTGGTCACAAAGCACCGAGCTGATCTCCCTGTGCAATGCGGCTGCTTCCCACTAGCTATCTATTTTACGTTTGGTAGTGTATATATGTCCATGCCACTCTCTCACTTTGTCACAGCTTACCCTTCCCCCTCCCAATATCCTCAAGTTCATTCTCTAGTGGGTCTGTGTCTTTATTCCTTTCTTACCCCTAGGTTCTTCTTGACATTTTCTTTTCTTAAATTCCATATATATATGTTAGCATACGCTATTTGTCTTTCTCTTTCTGACTTACTTCACTCTGTATGACACAATCTAGGTCCATCCACCTCATCACAAATAGCTCAATTTCATTTCTTTTTATGGCTGAGTAATATTCCATTGTATATATGTGCCACATCTTCTTTATCCATTCATCCGATTATGGACACTTAGGTTGTTTCCATCTCCTGGCTATTGTAAATAGAGCTGCAATGAACATTTTGGTACATGACTCTTTTTTTTTTTTTTGCGGTATGTGGGCCTCTCACTGCTGTGGCCTCTCCCGCTGCGGAGCACAGGCTCTGCACGCGCAGGCTCAGCGGCCATGGCTCACAGGCCCAGCTGCTCCGCGGCATGTGGGATCCTCCCGGACCGGGGCACGAACCCGTGTCCCCTGCATCAGCAGGCGGACTCCCAACCACTGCGCCACCAGGGAAGCCCCATGACTCTTTTTGAATTATGGGTTTCTCAGGGTATATGCCCAGTAGTGGGATTGCTGGGTCATATGGTAGTTCTATTTGTAGTTTTTTAAGGAACCTCCATACTGTTCTCCATAGTGGCTGTACCAATTCACATTCCCACCAGCAGTGCAAGAGTGTTCCCTTTTCTCCACACCCTCTCCAGCATTTATTGTTTCTAGATTTTTTGAAGATGGGCATTCTGACCGGTGTGAGATGATATCTCATTGTAGTTTTGATTTGCATTTTTCTAATGATTAATGATGTTGAGCATTGTTTCATGTGTTTGTTGGCAAACTGTATATCTTCTTTGGAGAAATGTCTAGGTCTTCTGTGCATTTTTGGATTGGGTTGTTTGTTTTATTGTTATTAAGCTGCATGAGCTGCTGGTCGGAAAAGATACTTGATACAATTTCAATTTTCTTAAATTTACCAAGGCTTGATTTGTGACCCAAGATATGATCTATCCTGGAGAATGTTCCATGAGCACTTGAGAAAAATATGTATTCTGTTGTTTTTGGATGGAATGTCCTATAAATTTCAATTAAGTCCATCTTGTTTAATGTATCATTTAAAGCTTGTGTTTCCTTATTTATTTTCATTTTGGATGATCTGTCCATTGGTGAAAGTGGGGTGTTAAAGTACCCTACTATGATTGTGTTACTGCCAATTTCCCCTTTTATGGCTGTTAGTATTTGCCTTATGTATTGAGGTGCTCCTATGTTGGGTGCATAAATATTTACAATTGTTATATCTTCTTCTTGGATCGATCCCTTGATCATTATGTAGTGTCCTTCTTTGTCTCTTCTAATAGTGTTTATTTTAAAGTCTATTTTGTCTGATATGAGAATTGTTACTCCAGCTTTCTTTTGGTTTCCAGTTGCATGGAATATCTTTTTCCATCGCCTCACTTTCAGTCTGTATGTGTCTCTAGGTCTGAAGTGGGTCTCTTGTAGGCAGCATATACATGGGTCTTGTTTTTGTATCCATTCAGCCAGTCTGTGTCCTTTGGTGGGAGCATTTAATCCATTTACATTTAAGGTAATTATCGATATGTATGTTCCTATTCCCATTTTCTTAATTGTTTTGGGTTTGTTATTAGTTTCTTGCCTAGAGAAGATCCTTTAGCATGTGTTGTAAAGCTGGTTTGGTGGTGCTGAACTCTCTCAGCTTTTGCTTGTCTCTAAAGGTTTTAATTTCTCCATCAAATCTGAATGAGATCCTTGCTGGGTAATCTTGGTTGTAGGTTTTTGTCCTTCATCACTTTAAATATATCCTGCCAGTCCCTTCTGGCTTGCAGAGTTTCTGCTGAAAGATCAGCTGTTAACTTTGTGTGTTACTTGTTGTTTTTCCCTTGCTGCTTTTAATATGTTTTCTTTGTATTTAATTTTTGACACTTTGATTAATATGTGTCTTGGCATGTTTCTCCTTGGATTTATTCTGTATGGGACTCTCTGTGCTTCCTGGACTTGATTAACTATTTCCTTTCCCATATTAGGGAATTTTTCAACTATAATCTCTTCAAATATTTTCTCAGTCCCTTTCTTTCTCTTCTTCTGGAACCCCTATAATTTGAATGTTGGTGCGTTTAATGTTGTCCCAGAGGTCTCTGAGACTGTCCTCAGTTCTTTTCATTCTTTTTTCTTTATTCTGCTCTGCAGTAGTTATTTCCACTACTTTATCTTCCAGGTCACTTATCCGTTCTTCTGCCTCAGTTATTCTGGTATTGATCCCTTTTAGAGTATTTTTAATTTCGGTTATTGTGTTGTTCATCGTTGCTTGTTTCATCTTTAGTTCTTCTAGGTCCTTGTTAAATGTTTCTTGCATTTTCTCTATTCTGTTTCCAAGATTTTGGATCATGTTTACTATCATTATTCTGAATTCTTTTTCAAGTAGACTGCCTATTTCCTCTTCATTTGTTAGGTCGTGTGAGTTTTTATCTTGCTCCTTCATCTGCTGTGTGTTTTTCTGTCTTCTCATAAGCTTATCTTACTGTGTTTGGGGGTCTCCTTTTTGCAGGCTGCAGGTTCGTAGTTCCCGTTGTGTTTGGTGTCTGTCCCCAGTGGCTAAAGTTGGTTCAGTGGGTTGTGTAGGCTTCCTAATGGAGTGGACTAGTGCCTGTGTTCTGGTGGATGAGGCTGGATCTTGTCTTTCTGGTGGGCAGGTCCAAGTCTGGTGGTGTGTTTTGGGGTGTCTGTGGACTTATTATGATTTTAGGCAGCCTCTCTGCTAATGGGTGGGGTTGTGTTCCTGTGTTGCTAGTTGTTTGGCATAGGGTGTCCAGCACTGTAGCTTGCTGGTCGTTGAGTGAAGCTGGGTGTTGGTGTTGAGATTGATATCTCTAGGAATTTTTCGCCGTTTGATACTACGTGGAGCTGGGAGGTCCCTTGTGGACCAGTGTCCTGAAGCTGGCTCTCCCACCTCAGAGGCACAGCAGTGGCTCCTGGCTGCAGCACCAAGAGCCTTTCAGCCACACGGCTCAGAATAAAAGGGAGAAAAAGTAGAAAGAAAGAAAGAAAGAGGATAAAAGAAAAAAAATAAAGGTAAAATAAAATAAAGTTATTAAAATAAAAATAATTATTAAAAATGTTTTTAAAAAGTAAAAAAACAAACAAAAAAACGGATGGATAGAACCCTAGGACAAATGGTGGAAGCAAAGCTATACAGACAAAATCTCACACAGAAGCATACACATACACACTCAAAAAGAGGAAACGGGGGAAAAAATCATAAATCTTGCTCTCAAAGTCCACCTCCTCAAGTTGGGATGATTCATTGCCTATTCAGGTATTCCACAGATGCAGGGTACATCAAGTTGATTGTGGAGATTTAATCCACTGCTCCTGAGGCTGCTGGGAGGGATTTCCCTTTCTCTTCTTTGTTCTCACAGCTCCCAGGGGCTCAGCTTTGGATTTAGCCCCGCCTCTGCGTTTAGGTCGCCGGAAGGCGTCTGTTCTCCGCTCAGACAGGACAGGCTTAAAGGAGTCGCTGATTCGCGGGCTCTGGCTCACTCAGGCCGGGGGTGGGGGGAGGGAGGGGCGTGGCGTGTGGGGCGGGCCTGCGGCGGCAGAGGCCTCTCTGACGTCGCACCAGCCTGAGGCGCGCCGTGCGTTCTCCCGGGAAAGTTGTCCCTGGATCCCGGGACCCTGGCAGTGGCGGGCTGCACAGGCTCCCCGGAAAGGAGGTGTGGAGAGTGACCTGTGCTCGCACACAGGCTTCTTGGTGGCGGCAGCAGCAGCCTTAGCGTCTCATGCCCGTCTCTGGGGTCCGCGCTTTTAGCCCGCGGCTCGGGCCCGTCTCTGGAGCTCCTTTAAGCGGCGCTCTTAATCCCCTCTCCTCGCGCACCAGGAAACAAAGAGGGAAGAAAAAGTCTCTTGCCTCGTCGGCAGCTCCAGACTTTTCCCCGGACTCCCTCCCGGCTAGCCGTGGAGCACTAGCCCCCTTCAGTCTGTGTTCACGTCGCCAACCCCAGTCCTCTCCCTGCGCTCCGTCCGAAACCGAAACCGGAGCCTCAGCTTCCAGCCCCGCCCGCCCCGGCGGGTGAGCAGCGAAGCCTCTCATGCTGGTGAGTGCCGGTCGGCACCGGTCCTCTGTGTGGGAATCTCTCCGCTTTGCCCTCCTCACCCCTGTTGCTGTGCTCTCCTCCGTGGCCTCGAAGCTCCCCCCCTCAGCCACCTGCAGTCTCCGCCCGCGAAGGGGCTTCTAGTGTTTGGAAACCTTTCCTCCTTCACGGCTCCTTCCCACTGGTGCAGGTCCTGTCCCTATTCTTTTGTCTCTGTTTATTCTTTTTTCTTTTGCCCCACCCAGGTACGTGGGGGGGGGTTTCTTGCCTTTTGGGCGGTCTGAGGTCTTCTGCCAGCGTTCAGTAGGTGTTCTGTAGGAGTTTTCCACGTGTAGATGTATTTCTGATGTATCTTGTGGAGGAAGGTGATCTCCGCGTCCTACTCTTCCGCCATCTTCCTCCAAGACTCTCATTTGTATTTTATAATAAGTTTTTACTCATCACACATTAAAACTTTATTTGTTGAGGAGAATGTGGAGTAAGGATTTTGCCTCATGGTCTCATTGTGAGGAAATCCTCTGTAGCGCTACGAGAGTCGGAGGCTAATGTGTATTCAGCGTGAGTAATGAAACATGTAACCCATTGCTGCTTGTGCTGAGCTAGTCATTCATTTTCTTACATTGTCTGAATTACAAACAAGACCCCCAACAACAAGACTTACAAGACAAACAGTTGCTTACTTTCATGGTTACCAGGGTCCTTCTTCCTGCAGGTTCTTTTATAAACATCTCTTTAAAAGTGGAAACGCTTATGAAAACGAATACGTACACTCCAAATAATTTGGAAGTATGATATTAATCTTTAAATAGCAACAATTTTTGAAGATAATATATTTGTTTAGCATGTTAGTTTCTAAAGTACTTGCACCATGATTCTCCCACGTAATGCTTTCAATAAGCTAGTAAAATGCTATTTTTATTTTAGAAATGAGACATCTGACATATAAGGGGTTAAGTTAGTTGCTCATGGTTACATAGCTCTACACGTGGTAGATTTTGGAATGGAGGTGTTTTAGAATCTAAGGCCCAGAATCTGTTCAATTCATTGTCCTCCAAAAAGGTATTGATGTAAAGAGCTTGAAGAGGATGCAAATGCAGATGTTAGCAGTTGAGAAGAGAATTGTGTATAACTCTGTGGGTTCTTTTTTTCTGTTAAATGAAGGTAAGGTGGAAGGAGGTTTCAGACCTATAAAAAGGATATTGTATGATTAGTAGCGAAGAGCAAATGTCCTTGTCATTTAACAAGAAAGAATGGCTTTGAATTATTGCAAGATTATTTCTGAGTAAACAGTGTAAGCATTCTTGAATATAGTGGTTAAAGGACATTGGAACTCATTATCCAGAACAAATATTGTCTTATCATTTAAGATATTTCAGAAATTCATAAATATCCATATAGGTATCTAGATGAAGTGCAATTTGCCCAGATGTAAGACATGATCGGAGCCACTGCTTCCCAAACAGTGGTATATATAACAATGGCAGTACACAGAGTTGTGAAGGAATTATGACATGTTTTCTTAATTGTTGCTAAAGCATCCAGCTAAAGCTGTTGACAGATAAGTATCCTTTAAAAGAAAAAGTGAACCTTCTGTTTTTATAATATTGGGACCGCATCTTAAGTCTTTATGATTTTACTGCTACCTCTTATTCTTTTAATGGACAATTACACTTTGTATTAATAGAGTTCTTTAAAAACATACAACTAAAGCTCTAAGATAATCTTCACCATTCCTCTCCTGTGAGCTTGACACATTTATTGAGCCCAAATCTTCCTGTCTCTCACTGCCAGGGGAAACCTGGGCAGAAAGAAAAGTGCAAAGGTATGTCCTTAGTGTAACCTTTTACAGGAGATGGGGAAACAAACTCGAGTACAAACCCATCTCTGAACTCAAACAAATTCCTGAATCAAGCAGTACTGTAAATACAATATCCAGAGGTAGATTTTTGTGAACATGAATCTACAGGTACAACTTCCCTTTACAGCCTTCCCCATGATATCATTACCTTAACATCAAACCTTAAAATTCAGTTAAATGGATTTACTCTATATTGGTGCAAATGCTTCTGCATGCATTCAATTATTGCACTAGTACTTCTAACCTATTGGTTGCCCTATACTTGGAGGTGCAAATTTCAATATATTCAAATATAACCTTGTAGGGGAGGTTGGTGAGTCAGCCTAGCACAGGGAGATCAGCTCAGTGCTTTGTGACCACAGAATGGTGAGTCTCTAGGTATCCACAGTACCACATGCTATCACATTCTTACCAAAAAGGCTTTTAGATGGTGATGATGATGATGATGACGTTGATGATGATGATGATGATGATGGTGGTGATGATGGTAAAATTCTTTGTTCGGTTTCCTTTTTTTGCAGGATTATACACTCACCATGTATTTCCAGCAGTCTTGGAAAGACAAAAGGCTTTCTTATTCTGGAATCCCACTAAACCTCACGCTAGACAACAGGGTAGCTGACCAACTCTGGGTACCAGACACCTACTTTCTGAATGACAAGAAATCATTTGTGCATGGGGTTACAGTGAAAAATCGAATGATCCGACTGCATCCTGATGGAACAGTTCTCTACGGACTCCGGTAAACAGCTTTGTGTTGCATGTTTTACTGTTGTTGTTCACGTTGTTGTTTAATTTTTACTCTTGAAAATGGACAGAGGGGGAGAAAGGCAAGTAGGTGAATATATAGACTCTTTAATCTTTATAATAATATTATATTAAAGTTCAGAAAATCTCTTTAGAACAATTCGAGCTAAATCTAGACAACTTTGTCCATCAAAGGAAAGTGAATTTTTTTGCCGTGATCCTCAAATAATAAACATAGTAATAATATGTGTTTTTGTTAGACAGATTTCACATCCAGCTTATTCTAGAAATTAAATTTTTTTTAGCCAATTGTTTGATTATCTTCGTTCCACCCAGACTCAATTACAATGTGTTCTAGGTATTCTCTATAGCTACTTAATTATGAAATGGAATTGAGAAACAACATTTTGAAGAAATAGGAAAATATTTTGTGGTGACTTTTAGAAGATGCAAAGTGATTTTATTCCCTTAAATCTCTTATGTTTTCATTTTTATTTTCATGTATGTGATCCACATTAAATTAATTTTTGTGTTTCTTATGAGGTAGGGATTGAGGTTCATTTTGTTCCATATGGCTTTACAGTTATTCTAGTACTGGTTATTGAAAAGACTTTGCTTTTCCCTTCAGATAGTGTTGGTACCTTTGACTGAATAATTGTGGGTCTATTTCTAGGATTTATTTTGTTCCGCTGTTCTTTTGGTCCGTCCTTAGACAGTATCACACTATTTAATTAGCATAGCTATTTGTTAAGTTATGAAGTCCCATAATGTAAGTCCTTCAACTTTATACTGACTGTTTAAAAATTGCTTTGGAAATTCTAGGTTCTTTGCACCTCCCTATAACTTTTAGGATCAACTTGTTGATTTCTACCCAAAAAAGTCTGCTGGGCTTATAATTAAGTGCATTGAATCTATAGATCAGTTTGGGGAGAATTGACAATTTAAAATTATCAGGTTTTTTAACCATGAATATATCTTTATATGTTTATGTTACCTTTAATTTCTATCAACAATGTTTTGCACCACAGAATGTTTTGTTTCATTTATTGTTTTTAAAGAATCAAGTGTAAAAGAGGTATTATACACTTATAGAGGTCTGTTACTAACACTCAGGTAGTTAAGGGTTGATTAAAACTTTTAGGCTACAGTTCAAATCAGCTACCAGTTTTACGAAAGAAATATTTGAATTGTAACATGTTATTGTAGGATGTGTAGAGTGGTGGTTCTTTAACCTTTGTTAATCTTTGTGATCCCTTTGAGAAGCTGATGAAATTTTCCTATTATTTTAGAGTATTCATAAGTGCCCTAAAATCCTTTATATGGCATCAATGCCAAGCTAAAACTGTGGTTAAGGGCCAACAGTCTAGAATTAATGTGTGTCCAATATCCGAAAACAAAATGCAAGTGAAAAGAATTTATCTATGATAAAACTTTTTTTAAAAACATCTTTAATGGAGTATAATTGCTTAACGTTGTTGCATTAGTTATCTGGATATAACAAAATGAATCAGCTATATGTATACGTATAGCCCCATATCCCCTCCCTCTTGTGTCTCCCTCCCACCCATCCTGTCCCACCCTCTAGGTGGTCACAAAGCACCGAGCTGATCTCCCTGTGCTAGGCAGAAGCTTCCCACTAGCTATCTGTTCTACATTTGGTAGTGTATATATGTACATGCCACTCTCTCATTTCGTCCCAGCTTACCCTTCCCCCTCCCCATGTGTTCAAGTCCATTCTTTACATCTGCGTCGTTATTCCTGTCCTGCCCCTAGGTTCTTCAGAACCTTTTTTTTTGTAGATTCCATATATATGTGTTAGCATACGGTATTTGTTTTTCTCTTTCTGACTTACTTCACTCTGTATGACACACTCAAGGTCCATCCACCTCACTACAAATAACTCAACTTTGTTTCTTTTCATGGCTGAGTAATATTCCATTGTATATATGTGCCACGTCTTCTTTATCCATTCATCTGTCGACTGACACTTAGGTTGCTTCCATGTCCTGGCTATTGTAAAAAGAACTGCAGTGAACATTGTGGTACATGACTCTTTTAGAATTATGGTTTTCTCAAGATATATACCGAGTAGTGGGATTGCTGTGTCGTATGGTAGCTCTATTTTTAGTTTTTTAAGGAACCCCCATACTGTTCTCCACAGTGGCTGTATCAATTTACATTCCCAACAACAGTGCAAGAAGGTTCCCTTTTCTCCACACCCTCTCCAGCATTTATTCTTTGTAGATGCTTTGATGATGGCCATTCTGACGGGTGTGAGGTGATATCTCATTGTAGTTTTGATTTGCATTTCTCTACTGATTAGTGATGTTGAGCATCCTTTCATGTGTTTGTTGGCAATCTATATATCTTCTTTGGAGAAATGTTTATTTAGGTCTTCTGCCCATTTCTGGATTGGGTGGTTTGTTTTTTTGATATTGAGCTGCATGAGCTGCTTGTATATTTTGGAGATTAATCCATTGTCACTTGCTTCACTTGCAAATATTTTCTCCCTTTCTGAGGGCTGCCTTTTCATCTTGTTTATGGTTTCCTTTGTTGTGCCAAAGCTTTTAAGTTTTATTAGGTCCTATGTATTTATTTTTGTTTTTATTTCCATTTCTCTAGGAGGTGGGTCGAAAAGGATTTGCTGTGATTTATGTCATTTATGTTTTCCTCTAAGAGTTTTATAGTGTCTGAACTTACATTTAGGTCTTTAATCCATTTTGAGTTTATTTTTGTGTATGGTGTTAAGGAGTGTTCTAATTTCATTCTTTTACAAGTAGCTGTCAAGTTTTCCCAGCACCACTTATTGAAGAGGCTGTCTTTTCTCCATTGTATATTCTTGCCTCCTTTATCAAAGATAAGTTGGCCATATGTGTGTGGGTTTATCTCTGGGCTTTCTTTCCTCTTCCATTGGTCTATATTTCTGTTTTTCTGCCAGTACCATACTGTGTTGATTACTGTAGTTGTGTAGTATAGTCTGAAGTCATGGAGCGTGATTCATCCAGCTCCGTTTTTCTTTCTCAAGATTGCTTTGGCTATTTGGGGTTTTTGTGTTTCCATACAAATTGTGAAATGTTTTGTTCTACTTCTGTGAAAAATGCCCTTGGTAGTTTGATAGGGATTTCATTGAATCTGTAGATTGCTTTGGGTAGTATAGTCATTTTCACAATGTTGATTCTTCCAATCCAAGAACATGGTATATCTCTCCGTCTGTATCATCTTTAAATTCTTTCACCAGTGTCTTATAGTTTTCTGCATACCGGCCTTTTGTCTCCTTAGGTAGGTTTATTCCTAGGTATTTTATTCTTTTCATTGCAATGCTAAATGGGAGTGTTTCCTTAATTTCTCTTTCAGATTTTTCATCATTAGTGTATAGGAATGCAAGAGATTTCTGTGCATTAATTTTGTATGCTGCTACTTTACCAAATTCATTGATTAGCTCTTGTAGTTTTCTGGTAGCTTCTATAGGATTCTCTATGCATAGTATCATGTCATCTGCAAACAGTGACAGTTTACTTCTTCTTTTCTGATTTGGATTCCTTTTATTTCTTTTTATTCTGATTGCTGTGGCTAAAACTTCCAAACTATGTGGAATAATAGTGGCGAGAGTGGGAAACCTTGTCTTGCTCTTGATCTTAGTGGAAATGGTTTCAGTTTTTCATCAAATCAGTCTCATCCTTGAGAACGATGTTGGCTATGGATTTGTCTTACATGGCCTTTATTATGTTGACATAAGTTCTCACTATGCCTACTTTCTGGAGGGTTTTTTTCATAAATGGGTGTTGAATTTTGTCTCAAGACTTTTCTGCATCTATTGAGATTATCATATGTTTTTTATCCTTCAGTTTGTTAATATGGTGTATCACATTGATTGATTTGCGTATATTGAAGAATTCTTGAGTCCTGGGATAAATACCACTTGATGATGGTGAATGATCCTTTCAATGTGCTGTTGGATTCTGTTTGCTAGTATTCTGTTGAGGATTTTTGCATCAATGTTCATCAGTGATATTGGCCTGTAGTTTTCTTTTTTTGTGACATCTTTGTCTGGTTTTGGTTTCAGGGTGATGGTGGCCTCCTAGAATGAGTTTGGGAGTGTTCCTCCCTCTGCTATATTTTGGAAGAGTTTGAGAAGGATAGGTATTAGCTCTTCTCTAAATGTTTGTTAGAATTTGCCTGTGAAGCCATCTGGTCCTGGTCTTTTGTTTGTTAGAAGATTTTTAATCACAGTCTCAATTTCAGTGCTTGTGATTGGTCTGTTTATATTTTCTATTTCTTCCTGGTTCAGTCTTGGAAGGTTGTGCTTTTCTAAGAATTTGTCCATTTCTTCCAGGTTGTCCATTTTATTGACATATAGCTGCTTGTAGTCATCTCTCATGATCCTTTGCATTTCTGCAGTGTCACTTGTTACTTCTCCTTTTTCATTTCGAATTCTGTTGATTTGAGTCTTCTCCCTTTATTAATTTTTTTGATGAGCCTGGCTAATGGTATATTAATTTTGTTTATCTTCTCTAAGAACCAGCTTTTAGTTTTATTGAGCTTTACTATTGTTTCCTTCATTTTTTTTCACTTATTTCTGATCTGATCCTTATGGTTTCTTTCCTTCTGCTAACTTTAGGGTTTTTTGTTCTTCTTTGTCTAATTGCTTTAGGTGTAAGGATAGGTTGTTTATTTGAGATGTTTCTTGTTTCTTGAGGTAGGATTGTATTGCTATAAACTTCCCTCTTAGAACTGCTTTTGCTGCATTCCATAGGTTTTGGGTCATTGTGTTTTCGTTGTCCTTTGTTTCTAGGTATTTTTTGATTTCCTCCTTGATTTCTTCAGTGATCTCTTAGTTATTTAGTAGTGTATTGTTTAGCCTCCATGTGTTTGTATTTTTTGCAGTTGTTTTCCCGTAATTGATATCTAGCCTCATAACATTGCGTTTTGAAAAAGATACTTGATATGATTACTATTTTCTTAAATTTACCAAGGCTTGATTTGTGACCCAAGATATGGTCTATCCTGCTGGAGTATGTTCCATGAGCACGTGAGAAGAAAGTGTATTCTGTTGTTTCGGGGTGGAATGTCCTATAAATATGAATTAAGTCCATCTTGTTTAATGTGTCATTTAAAGCTTGTGTTTCCTTATTAATTTTCATTTTGGTTGATCTGTCCATTGGAGAAATTGGGGTGTTAAAGTCCCCTAATATTATTGTGTTACTGTCGATTTCGCCTTTATGTTTGTTAGCATTTGCCTTATGTATTGAGGTGCTGCTATGTTGGGTGCATAAATATTTACAGTTGTTATATCTTCTTCTTGGATTGATCCCTTGATCATTTTTTAGTGTCCTTTATTGTCTCTTATAATAGTCTTAATTATAAAGTCTATTTTATCTGATATGAGAATTGCTACTCCAGCTTTCTTTTGATTTCCAATTGCATGCAATATCTCTTTCCCTCCCCTCACTTTCAGTCTGTATGTGTCCCTAGGTCTTAAGTGGGTCTCTTTTAGACAGCATATATACAGGTCTTGTTTTTATATTCATTCAGCCAATCTATGTCTTTTGGTTGGAGCATTTAATCCATTTACATTTAAGGTAATTATCAAAATGTATGTTCCTATTACCATTTTCTTAATTGTTTTGGGTTTGCTTTTGTAGGTTTTTTCCGTCTCTTGTGTTTCATGCGTAGAGAAGTTTCTTTAGCATTTGTTGTAATGCTGGTTTGGTGGTGCTGAATTCTCTTACCTTTTGCTTGTCTGTAAAGCTTTTAATTTCTCTGTCAAATCTGAATGAGATCCTTGCTGGGTAGAGTAATCTTGGTTGTAGGTTTTTCCCTTTCATTACTTTAAATTTGTCCTGCCACTCCCTTCCAGTTTGCAGAGTTTCTGCTGAAAAATCAGCTGTTAACCTTATGGCGATTCCCTTGTATGTTATTTGTTGCTTTTCCCTTGCTGCTTTTAATATGTTTTCTTTGTGTTTAATTTTTGATAGTTTTATTAATATGTGTCTTGGTATGTTTCTCTTTGGGTTTACGCTGTTTGGAACTCTCTGCTCTTCCTGGACTTGATCGACTGTTTCCTTTCCCGTGTTAAGGATGTTTTCGACTAACATCTCTTCAAATATTTTCTCAGACCCTTTCTTTTTCTCTTCTTCTTCTGGAAACCCTGTAATTCAAAGTTGGTGCATTTAATATTGTCCCAGAAGTCTCTGAGACTGTCCTCAATTCTTTTCATTCTTTTTTCTTTATTCTGCTCTGTGGTAGTCATTTCCACTATTATATCTTCTAGGTCACTTATACGTTCTTCTGCCTCAGGTATTCTGCTATTGATTCCTTCTAGAGAATTTTTAATTTCATTTATTGTGTTGTTCATCGTTGTTTGTTTGCTCTTTAGTTCTTCTAGGTCCTTAGTAAACCTTTCTTCTATTTTCTCCATTCTATTTCCAAGATTTTGGATCATCTTTACTATCATTACTCTGAATTCTTTTTCACGTAGACGGCCTATTTCCTCTTCAGTTGTTTGGTCTGGTGGGTTTTAACTTTGCTTCTTCATCTGTTGCATATTTCTCTGTCTTCTCATTTTGCTTAACTTACTGTGTTTGTGGTCTCCTTTTTCACACGCTGCAGGTTCATAGTTCCCGTTTTTTATGGTGTTTGCCCCCATGGGGTAAGGTTGGTTCAGTGAGCTGTGTAGGCTTCCTGGTGGAAGGGACTGGTGCCTGTGTTCTGGTGGGTGTGTCTGGATCTTGTCTTTCTGGTGGGAAGGACCGTGTCCGGTGGTGTGTTTTGGAGTATCTGTGAACTTACTATGATTTTAGGCAGCCTCTCTGCTAAAGGGTGGGGTTGTGTTCCTGTCTTGCTAATTGTTTGGCCTGGGGTGTCCAGCACTGGAGCTTGCTGGTTGTTGAGTGGAGCTGGGTCTTAGTGTTGAGACAGAGATCTCTGGGAGAGCTCTTGCCAATTGATATTACGTGGGGCCAGGAGGTCTCTGGTGATCCAGTGTCCTGAACTCGGCTCTCCCACCCCAGAGGCTCAGGCCTGACAGCCAGCTGGAGCACCAAGACTCTATCAGCCACACGGCTCAGAAGAAAAGGGCGAAAAAAAAAAGAAAGAAAGAAAAATAAAATAATATAAAATAAAATAACGTCATTAGAATAAAAAGTTTTAAGAAATTATTAAAATAAAATTTTTTTAAAGTAATAAAAAAATAGAAGTGAGCAACGAAACCAATAAACAAATCTACCAATGATAACAAGCACTAAAAACTGAACTAAGATAAACATGAGAATCAGAAACTGGTCAGTCGCATACAGCAAATCCCAAGTCTACAGTTGCTCCTAAAGTCCACAGCCTCAATTTTGGAATGATCATTGCCTATTCAGGTATTCCACAGATGCAGGGTGCATCAAGTTGGTTGTGGAGATTTATTCTGCTGTTCCTGAGGCTGCTCTTCTTTGTTCGCACAGTTCCTGGGGTCCAACTTTGGATTTGGCCCTGCCTCTGCATGTAGGTCACCCTCTGGCATCTGTTCTTTGCCCAGTCAAGAGGGGGTTAAAGGAGTGGCTGATTAGGGAGCTCTGGTTCACTCAGTCCGGGAGAGATGGGTGGGTGCAGAACGCAGGGCAAGCCTGCGGGGTAGAGGCCAGCGTGATGTTGCAACAGCCTGAGGCATGCCATATGTTCTCCCGGGGACATTGTCCCTGGATCATGGGACCCTGGCAGTGGCGGCCTGCACAGACTCCCAGGAGGGGAGGTGTGGATAGTGACCTGTGCTTGCACACAGGCTTCTTGGTGGCTGCAGTAGCAGCCTTAGCGTCTCATGCCCATCTCTGGTGCCCGCGCTGATAGCTGTGGCTCGCGCCCATCTCTGGAGCTCGTTTAGGTGGTGCTCTGAATCCCCTCTCCTCACACACCCCGAAACAATGGTCTCTTGCCTCTTAGGCAGTTCCAGACTTTTTCCCAGACTCCCTCCCGACTAGCTGTGGCGCACTAGCCCCCTTCAGGCTGTGTTCACCCATCCAACCCCAGTCCTCTCCCTGGGATCTGACTTCTGAATCCTGAGCCTCAGGTCCCATCCGCCATCCACCCTGGTGGTGAGCAGACAAGCCTCTCAGGCTGTTGAGTGCTGGTTGGCACCAATCCTCTGTGCGGGAATCTCTGCGCTTTGCCCTCCACACCCCTGTTGCTGTGCTCTCCTCCGCAGCTCCAAAGCGCCCACCTCCGCCACCTGCAGTCTCTGCCCGCGAAGGGGCTTCCTAGTGTGTGGAAACCTTTCCCCCTTCACAGCTCCCTCCCACTGGTGCAGGTTCCATCCCTATTCTTTTGTCTCTGTTTTTCATTTTTTCTTTTGCCCTACCCCGGTACGTGGGGAGTTTCTTGCCTTTTGGGAGGTCTGAGGTCTTCTGCCAGCGTTCAGTAGGTGTTCTGTAGGAGTTGTTCCACATGTAGATGTATTTTTGATGTATTTGTGGGGAGGAAGGTGATCTCCACATCTTACTCCTCTGCCATCTTGAAGGTCCTCCCTGTGATATAAGTTTTGAATTTATACTATTGGTTGGCTATTTAGTTGATAGCTTTGGTCTTCATTTGCACAGTAAAATAGCTTCAGTTGATGCTGGCAAAATGATCTTTGGAATTTTCCCACTCTTTCAGTACCCCAGGAGCTGTCAACTTTAGTTAAAAATCTCTGACCTAAAATCTTCTCAGAAAGATGGTGAAATAAACTAACAAGTCCCTTGAGTGTATTGATATTACTACAGATGAAATCTACTCATCCAAGAGCAGTGGTGGTCATTAGTGATGGTTCATACAATGGAAATCAGTTGTAATTTTTCTATTACCTATGTAGCTTCTATCACATATAACTAAGGTATAAAGTGATGAATTATCCTTCTGAAGTTTTCTAAGAGAATAATTCTGTGACCCAACTTAGCAGGCCTATCGACTACATGTATATTCACTGTATGTGATTACTCAAAAGTGTATAAAAAATTGTTTTGTTAAAAAAAAAAGACACCTCGACTTTTTGCAAGCAAGAATGTGGGTTGCATTCTCAGTTTATAGAGTCTCACTTCAGGCATTTTCTGAATTATTGGCAGCCTCTACCAATGGCAACGATGCAAAGGAAGAAAAATATCTGAGAACGATGAATTTGAATACACCTCATTTTAAAATGAGAAAACTGAGGCATAAAAGTGGGAGGGGCCTGATCTAAGGGCACAACAAATGATAGAATTAGGACTAAAATCCAGGTTTCCTGATTCCCATACCTGTGCTTTTCTCACCCCACTGTCTTTCAGATGAATTTAAAGTCAATACCTTCTTCCAAGTTGCATAGCATTGCTTTGTCCTTTTTGGAGCCAACCCAGGCCTTTGTAGCTAGGATCCCGCCAACAGATCTCTCCAAGAAAAACACAAATGCTTCATCTATTATTGGACTCTGATCTGTTTCTGGCATTGGCTTTTTTCATAAGAGCCTCACACCAGTCTGATATCTCTCCCCTCCTTCCCATATTCCTCTCTATCTCTTCCCTCACAGATTTGGTTTTCTTTACCCTAGAGGTTATAAATATCCTGGAGAAACCATGAGGTATAACAACTGGTATGATAACTGGAGTCAGAGGACCAAAGTTGGGCTCAAACTCTATACCATTTTCTGATTGCTTGACCTTAAATAAGTTATATAAATTTACTGACCCTTAGTTTTATCATGTGCAACAATGGACTAAGGAAGTTCTAGTGAAATAATGAATATGTTAATACATATAAATTCTAAGTTATAGTTTTGTAAAGTTGTTGTGCCTGATATTGCCTTACTAGGTACTGGAAAAGCTGTGTGCTGAGGGTGGTTCTCTAACTCCCAGGTGTGTCAGTGACCAAAACAGAGATACAGCTGTCCAATTAAGAAAACATTCACTGAGTGCCAGTATGTACAATACACCCACTACTCTGGCCCTGGGAATTCTCCAGAAGCTTGGTAGAAATTTATCATTGTGGCAGAGTGGAAGCACCTGGGACTTTGAGTCAAAGAGACATGTGGCCTGACTAGTTTGTGCCCTACAGTAAGCTATTTCCTCTCTCTTGGCTTTAGGTTACTCAGCCTTAAAGAGAAAGGAATTAGACAAAATCATCCCTAAATTCTCTGTCAAATCTAAATTTCAGTGCTTCTATGATCCTATATTATGGCTGTTCATTTTCATTCCTCTGATATAACATTTTCTAGGCTTAGAAAGGACAATCTGTACTTTTCTCTTTGTCTTTTCAGGAATAACCACCATATATCACTTCCTAAACACAGGCACTAGAAAATCCTTATAGTATAACATAGGTGTTGACATATTTATGGCTGTACTTATTGTAGACAAGGGATCAGGAGAATGAAACTTCCTGCCTCATCCATAAGTCCAGATATAGTCATCATGAAATGATACCATGCATTAATGGGTTGTTTTTAGCAATTATGGGGTCAATGGGATTTTCTGAACGCACCTGAAAGCCTCTTTAACTAGGAACTCCATAATCATAAGACCATATCAATAAATTGAATCAAATTTTGCTATATTCAAACTCAATGTGAAATGTTATAATCTAGTTTATATAAAGGCACAAGAATAGAGTTAGCTGTTTGCTATTTTTGTGAACTATGTCAAATCATATTTTATACCCCAGAGATGGCACATGGTTGTGTAAACACTCTAAAATGACAGAGTGGTGTCTGATGGGGGTCTGGTGCTTCTAGAAGAGCCAGGGTACTGTGCAACAGGCATTCACTACATAGAAGAAACTGCATCCCATTGTGCTTCTTACTCTCAGATTTCCCTTGCTGCGACAAAATGTGTCACACCAAGGAATAACCCTGCAATCATGATTACTTCCTATTCCACTTTGCCAGGGATCTAAATAAAGGATGGATGTCTGAGATGTGCTGTAAGATGTGGCAGGAGATGGGACTTACATCCATGGTACACGAGCCCTCCACCCTGCTCCTCTCAAGGCATATAATGTCTCTTTCTTTCTTACTCAAAAGTGGAGACTAAATATCAACTCCCTCAATGTCACAGTTCAAATACTTAAAATTCTTCTGTCTTTCCTCCCTTCCTTCCATTTAACTCTGAGGAAGATTTTCTCTTCTTTCTAAGGCTAATCTCGCCATATACACATTTATCTTATTGCTGGACGCCCTTCAGAATTTGCTCCTCTTTTTAATTAAATCTTCAGTCTTTCCTCTGCTGGCTCCTTCTCTTTGATTTTCTCTTCAAGCACCAGTCCTCAAATAGCTTTGGTTTCCTCTGCTTCCTCACCACCCATTTACTCCTTAGGCTCCAAAAACATGGCTCCCAGCCATGCTCCTTTCCTAAAACAGCTCTGTCAAAATTTACCAGAGCCATTGCTGGTTCTGTTTATAGTCTTGACTTCTCCGAACGATTTTTTTAAAATTAATTAATTAATTAAATTTATTTTATTTTTTGCTGTGTTGGGTCTTCATTGTTGCACACGGGCTTTCTCTAGTTGTGGCAAGCAGGGGCTACTCTTCGTTGCGGTGCACTGGCTTCTCATTGCGGTGGCTTCTCTTATTGTGGAGCACAGGCTCTAGGCACATGGGCTTCAGTAGTTGTGGCTCACGGGCTCAGTAGTTGTGGCTCGCGGGCTCTAGAGCTCAGGCTCAGTATTTGTGGTGCATGGACTTAGTTGCTCCACGGCATGTGGGATCTTTCTGGACCAGGGATCAAACCCAAGTCCCCTGCATTGGCAGGCGGAGGCACTGCCACTGCATGGGAGGCATATTCTTAACCACTGCACCACCAGGGAAATCCCTCTCTGAATGATTTAAGAGTGATGATTGACCTTGACTGTAGGATTTCCAAGATTCAGCACAAGTTTTTCATTATTCTTGTTCTCTCTTTTTGTTGTTCTATCACTGTTTCTTCTTTTGCCTCTAATTGTGAACTAGAGGGGTTCCTTGAATTTTGAACAACTCATTGAATTTAACAGATCAAATATCTAGAATATGAAATCACTGAGCTCAGAAAAATATTTGTAATCACTTACTGAGCATCTGTATGTGGATGCTTGCCCTGCCCGTTATTCCTGACATAATCCCTATTTCATATTATCTGTTTTTCCTAAAACCAGCTCTTCCTCCTTACACAGCTGCTAACAAAAGTCATCATCCTCCCAGTCAGTAAGCATAAACTTGTAGGCATCTTTGACTCTATATCTCTTTTGTCCCAAGATGCAATCTGTTGCTTCTACTCCACTCTATCTCGACCATCTCCGTTCCCAAGCTACTTCCATCACCTCAATTAACATCACCACTATTGGTCACTTCCTGGCCAGCTTCCTATCTTAATTTTACTTGTTCTCATCACTGTCATAGTATTCTTCCTATAGTGCATCATATCAAACACACACACACACACACACACACACACACACACACACACACACACACACACACACACACACACACACACACACACACACACACACACACACCCCTAACAATGTCTCTACAGTCCCCATAAAATTAAGTTTTCCTTCTCCTGTATGGAATCTGAGACCCTCTGCATATGACCAAAATGTCTTTCAAACATTTCCTTCCTCCATGAAGCATAAACTTTTATGAAACCATTTACTTATTTCTCTAAACAAACCTAGGGCATTTCAAATTCAAATATGTCCCAAATTTGCCAAGATCATATTTATACCAAAAAACTGTTAGTTGTTATCTGAAATTCACATTTAACTGGGCATCCTGTATTTCATCTGGCAACCCTCCAGCCCTGCTAAAATTCCCTCCCTTCTCTATCCCCTGACAGTTTCCCCACTTCACCACTTTCTCCCATCTCTCTTCTTTTCTTAAAAGCCTCTCTCAAATCCCACTTTCTCCATGAGGATTTTTACAGTATTCCCAACCAGATAAAAACTCATTCTCATTTGACACCTTACTTCATTTTAATCTCCTAAAGGCCCATGAGACTTGTAACTCTCTTAAGATGTTTTATCTTTCTGTGTCTTGGAGTTATTTTCCTGTGATGCAAACAAGATTGTATATTTGTTGAAAATATGAACTGTATTTCTTTCACCTTTGTATACACTTTCTCAAACCAAGTAAATGTTTGAAAAATTGAAATGAAAATGTGTAAGATGCAGTCACCTGACTCATGATAGTTGTCAGCTGCAACATTTCGTATATCTAAATGACGGCTTTTAACCAGAGATCCATTATCACTATTAATGACCAGATGTGTTCTGCCTCTTGTCCAAACATGATCCAGCTGGCTGAAAACACTGATTGTCTCTGAGGCTTAGCCCTGTGGGTGCTGAAAGACTGTGTTTATCTTTCCTTAAAAATGGCAGGCATGGAACAACCTAATTCTGTGAAGACATGTTTAACCTCCTTTAACTGTTCTTCCTTTTGCCTTCCTCTCCTAACCCTTGCCTTGGCTTTTCTTTCAAACTTCCACAATGTTATTTTCCTGCATCTCTTACCAAAGGTGAGGCCAGGGCCAGTTGGTTTCGCAGGGCTACATGAGAATGGGGAATGGAATGGGTAGTGTGTAAGGAAAAGGCTTCCAGCTCAGTACTGGCTCACATTGGGATTCCATAGGTGTGTTGCAGAGTGTGTATTTGGGATTGTGTACACACACCGTAAGCACATACAGAGTAAGATGTACCTCTCACATCATTCTAACTAATATTGATAGCAATTGTATCAGGAATTCAACCAATACCCAAGTATATAAATAATTGAAATTATACTATACACCAAGCACTATGCTAAGTGATCTACCTGTATTGTCATATTTAATCGTTACCACAACACTATGAACTTTGTACTGTTACTATGCTAATTTGACAGATACCAACACTAGGAGAGCTAAAGTAATTTTTCCTGTCTCATAATTTATTATTAACTTTTTAAAAGCAGGTCCAAACAGGTACACAGATTGCATTTGGCTGGTAAATTTATCTAAAATTTCTTTTACTCTAAATGTTTCCTTTTCCTTTATTTTCCCCCTAGAACTTTTTTTTCTTAGGAAACCATGCTATTTTTTGTGATTATATCCATTTGTTGTAAATGTGTTCTTTTATGCCCCATATTTGAGACTTAAACAGATTTGAATTATTTTGTTGTGCTTTGGTGAGTGTGCTTCATAAACCAGTTGTATTATGTACTTTTATCTAGAGACCCAAAATGCCTGCCTGTCTCTGTTTTTGTGATGTGAACATTGATATGCTGATTTAGGCATTGACAACCTGACCTATACATTATAATAATTCCATTAATTTTTATGTAACAGTATTTGTTTGCTAGGGCTCCTGTAACAAAATCGGTGACTTAACAGAAATTTACTGTCTCACAGTTGTGGAGTCAGCAAGGTTGGTTCCTATCAAGGGCTGTGAAGGAAGGATCTATTCCAGGCCCCTCTCCTTGGCATATAGATGACCGATTTCTCCCTGTGTCACCTTCCTTCCACGTGTATCTGTGTGTCCCTTTTTCATAAGGCCACCAGTCATATTGGATTAGGGTTTACCCTAATGATCTCACATTAATTTGATTTTCTCCGTATAGACCTTATCTCAAATAAGGTCACATTCTGAGGTACTAAAGGTTAGGATTTCGACATGAATTTAGGGGGACACAATTCAGCCCAAATAGTAACAATTATAGCAGCCACTGATAATCTTTGCCTAAACTTATTTAGAGTTTACATAATGACAATATTCTATCAATCTTTCCTTATTTATTAACTAGATTATTCTCTAAAGAATTTTCCCTCACCAAATGTTAATCTGGAGGTCAAGTTAGTACAGTGAAGGCAGGATAAATGCTTGATTGTTTCCTTTTATTTAGTAGTTTTCAAAACAACAAGTTGTTTCTCTAGAACCCCCCAAATATGACCACTGAGGTTTGCCATTTTGTTATTTTTTGTGTGTTTAGCATTATGAAGTCACAGGTTATAACAGGTATGTCTGTTTCAGTCCACTGCAGCTATTGTTATTTTTGATCTTGTTTGTCTTATCTTTGGCCAGTGGCAGACCCTTTAAATTGACGCCTGAGTTCTTTCAACATGACCTCAATAGTCGCTGATAGCATCCTTGCCTTCTGACGCATCAACTTGTAAATTCTCTGTCCTAGAGGAGGATAAAATACATCATGAGTTCATACTGATATTTCTAACTCAAATTTAGAATTGCAGGGCTTTTATTCAACTTCTTTGATTTTACACTTTGTTTCTTTCCTCTTCATTGAAAACATTGATTCTTCATGTATTAACGTGACTATTTATTCACTTTGTCCTGTCATGTGTAATATATATGTATATATGTGTGTATGTGTATGTATGTATATATCTAATAGTATATATAATAGTTTTTAAATAAAAATACCAACATTATTGTTACTGTCCTGTGTTAAGCCATTTTTTCCCTGCAGATCATTTCTAGGAAGACAGTTGTCCAAGTAAGATGCTTTTGTTGCTTACCATTGTAGAAATGAAAATAATTAGGGAGGGCACACAGCATAAATGGGAATAGCTCTGCCAAGTGTGTGCACTTTATGAAATGTGCACAACGTTGTCAGGTTCTCTAACACATACCAATGACTCCAAATCCCAAAGAGAAGCTTCTAAGCTTTAGGTTTCAGAAGTGAATCATATGTTTACCAGAAACTTGTGGCCTGATGGGGATTTTGAGAACTCCCTTACTGTATTTGCTTACCTAGCTCCACTCTGAATTGATTTTTTGGATGTTCTTGACACTGCCTGACCATGGGTTGTGCATGAGAATAAAATCAATGGTTACATTTATTGAATATAAAAGAAAAACAGAGTTTCCCACTATTCCTTGGAGGATTATTGCCTTGTTCTTCATGATAAAGCCAAGTAAAAAGTAGAGGCAATTATCTCCATAGTACAGATCCAACAAAACCCCACCATTATTGATTTTTAAAGCAGTTTGGGGCCCCTCAATGTTTCATATTAGCTTTCTATATTGATTGTACACCCTGAAAAAAAGACTTCTCTTTCTTACAGACTTTCTGTGTAGAGGCAGTTATGATTACATTCAAGAGTCCTGGGAAGATCACACAGGGTTTACTGTGAGACAGGCTGGGCAAAAAATATTGTTGAGTCGATTGCAGAGAATAAATATATGGGCAGATGCAGTGTTTGCAGAGGAGGACTGGCGGAAATTGATAAATGCATCCTGTTAAGAGAAACTTGTTACTTCAAATGGAAGAGAGAAAAAACAGGGCATGCATAAAGAATAGGTAGCTCACTTTATTAATAGACAGAATGCCGTGGGGACTCTTTTTTTTTTTTTTTTTTTTTTTTGCGGTACGCGGGCCTCTCACTGCTGTGGCCTCTCCCGTTGTGGAGCACAGGCTCCGGACGCGCAGGCTCAGCGGCCATGGCTCACGGGCCCAGCCACTCCGCAGCATGTGGGATCTTCCCGGACCGGGGCACGAACCCGTGTCCCCTGCATCGGCAGGCGGACTCGCAACCACTGCACCACCAGGGAAGCCCCTGGGGACTCTTTTTATAATTCCTGCCAAAGAGCACAGTATTGTTATTCCCCTCACACTTCTATTTCAGAGTTTCATCAGTGGAGTACAGAGAGATATTTAAAATGTTCTCCAGTGAACAGGTTGCTATTTTCCCTCTCAAAGTTTTTATTTTTAATGTTCTTTATTCATCTTTATATATATGAAAAACTTTATGATTCATTTATTTTTGTTAGGGTCTCCTTTTTCATAACTACAGTATTGTGACTAATTCAAATACTAAATGAGAAATTTAAATAACTATGCAGTTACGGTAGCTTTTGTGTGGTCATGTGCCCTGTGGATGGGTCATTATGATTAAACCTCCATAATTAAATTAATGTAGAAGATTAAGTAAAAACAGTGACCATAAATTAGCTACAAAAGAATTACATCTCCTCAAATTCTTAACTTGATTGAATCTCTTGCGGAATAATATCTAATGTGAACACTCAGGAAAGAAGGAAAAATGATAAAGCGCATGAAAGAAAGAATGAAGAAAAGAGGAGGAAAGAAAGGAAGAAAGGTAGGAATGGAAGGAGGGAGGAAGGAAAGGAAGACAAAAAAAGGAAAACAAAACCAAATATCTTAGAAACATCTTATGAATTTTAGATCCTAGTTATAATATTACAAACAACACCACTTATTTGTGAAATGTTTAATCTTCTCTATGAATTCAATTTATTCCATTAAACCATCATTTCCAACTACAGTATTTTAGTACCACTTCCATGATTTTTGCCACAACCACATATCATCTAAAAACATTGAATCACTTTTTACTTAGGTACGTATGCATGTGTATATACATATATACATATATGTATATACATATATATTTTATTTTTAAATTTTTCTAATTATTTAGTATTCAGTTTTTATTTTATTTTATTATTTTTTATTTATTTTTGCCTGCGTTGTGTCTTTGTTGCTGCACGCCAGCTTTCTCTGGTTGCGGCGAGTGGGGGCTACCCTTTGTTGCAGTGCACTGGCTTCTCATTGAGGTGGTCTCTCTTGTGGAGCACGGGCTCTAGGTGCGTGGGCTTCAGTAGTTGTGACGGCTGGGCTCAGTAGTTGTGGCACACAGGCTTAGTTGCTCCATGGCATGTCGAATCTTTCCAGACCTGGGTTCGAACCCATGTCCCCTGCATTGGCAGGTGGATTCTTAACCACTGCACTACCAGGGAAGCCCTTAAAGAAAACTTTTATTACCTCTGTATGTAGACAACTATTTTTTAATAGACATTAAAATACATCTCAGGTAAGAATTTTATTATAATTTAAAAATGCTTATCCATGTTCCATCTACAATGATTTTTTCCTCATTTATAGAAATGAGGTAACAATATTAACCATCTTATGGAGTATTACTAATGTTAAATAAGTTGACCAGACAGCGGAAGCAAGAAGAACTACAATCCTGCAGCCTGTGGAACAAAAACCATATTCACAGAAAGATAGACAAAATGAAAAGGCAGAGGACTAGGTACCAGATGAAGGAACAAGATAAAACCCCAGAAAAACAACTAAGTGAAGTGGAGATAGGCAACCTTCCAGAAAAAGAATTCAGAATAATGATACTGAAGATGATCCAGGACCTCAGAAAAAGAATGGAGGCAAAGATCGAGAAGATTCAAGAAATGTTTAACAGGGCTTCCCTGGTGGTGCAGTGGTTGAGAGTCCGCCTGCCGATGCAGGGGACACGGGTTCGTGCCCCGGTCCGGGAAGATCCCACATGCCGTGGAGCAGCTGGGCCCGTGAGCCATGGCCGCTGGGCCTGCATGTCTGGAGCCTGTGCTCTGCAACGGGAGAGGCCACAACAGTGAGACGCCCACATACTGCAAAAAAAAAAAAAAAAAAAAGGTAAAAAAAGCTGGGTGTAACACACACACATAACTAATTTTTCCTCTATTTCATTAAATAGCTATAAATGTATATTCCAAGTGAGAGTTGTAGAAAGCTTTTAGCTAAGGAAGCACACAAGTGAAATAATATTGTATCTCATTAATGGGATCAATTCAAGAGTCCAAACTTATTTGTATTTATCATACCCATTGTTTAGCTCAGATGATGTAATATTAATAGACCAGAGTAAGATAGAAGAACTATTCAACTTCTATCTGACTTCTATCCAGTCAGGTAAGAAGACTTACATTCCATCTGGAATGGTTAAAGTGAACATGATTTAGGAATTGTTAAAGAGAAGACAATTAGCAAATCATACAGAGTCATTTAGTTACTCATAGGAGTAGAAATCAGTGCACTGATAGATTTATTCATAGTTTGGATCTAGGTTATGAAAAAAATAGTCAGTGATGATTCTGTGGTTTTTGACCTAGGAACTGAAATAACAGAGTTGGAGGAACTGTAGACAAAATACTTCTGGGGAGAAGCTAAGCTCTGTTTGCAGGATGTTATATTTGAAATGCCTGTAGACATGCAAGTGAAGAGGTTGCTTGGCAGTTAGATGCAAAACTTGAGATCCAGGAGGAAGATCTGGATTCAGAGTCATTAGTGTATAGATGGCCTTTAGAGTCATGTGTCTCGATGATATCACCAAGGGAATGAGCATAGAGGGAACGGAGATGAGACCCACTGTCAGGAAAAAGGAGAAGTCCCCCAAGAGTTAGAGCAAGGAAGAAAAGGAAAAATAGAAAAGAAAACTAAAAAGAAGCAGCCTGTGAAAGTAGGAAGGAAGCTGGGAAAGAGTGGTTTCCTTGAAGCTGAATGAAGAGAGTGTTTTAAGAAGGTGAGAGTAATCAATTGTGTCAAGTGTTGCTAATCAGTCGAGTAACCTGAGGGTTATTGGTGACTGTCATGACCAAATTGGGAGCAATGGTAGAGGAAGCAGTCTAATTGGGTTAGATTCAGGAGAGAAAGGGAAGAGTGGAACTGTAAACAATGGACGTATCAGTGTGCTGTTGAGAAAGATACATTTGAGAAGGGAAAGTTGATAATTCAGGACAGAGAGTAAAGAGAAACTCAGGCAATGTCCTTAAATAGGCAAGAAGGTACGGCATCTACTGTAAAATTGGAAGCTTAGCTTTAGATGGGAACATGAACCGTCATTCATTGTAATAGGAGAGAAGGCAGAGTCTGTGGGTACAAACTCAATAGATAGATCCATGTGGTGGTAGCATATAATTACCACAATAAGTTCTTAAGATAGGTGGTCCCATTTTCTCCCTTTTAAAATGGAGAAACTGAAGCCCCAACAAGTTAAATAACTTACTTAAGATTGTAGAGCTGGAAAGTAACTGAGACAAAATTTGAAGCCAAGCAAGCTAACTTCACGGCCTAAATGCTTAGCTACTATTCTAACAGAAATACAGGGTTCTGCGCAAGGTGAGGTCTCATCTAGACTATTTTTCTCAGTCCCGGATAACTCACTTTGAGAACAATATTAACAATCCAGAGAAACACAACTAGGATGGCAAAGGCCTTGGAACTCTGTCCTTATGCAGATAATGAGCTTCTAAATAACACTCTGAAGATTATCACTCTTAGGCCTTTTTATCTTTAAAACCACAGATGAGATGCCAATATAGTTGCTTGTGTTTTAAAATGTAAGACCACAGAAACTATGGTTTTAAATAATATTTGAAGAACAACAGGAGGAAAATGTAGAAGGAGCTAGGGGGGGATATCATTTTACCTAGGCTGAAAACAAGCCTAGATAGGGGAGAAATATGATAACACACCTGAAGTATTTGAAAATCTGCTATTTCAAAGAAAGCTTAGACTTACACTGTGTTGCTTCCAACAGAAGATCAAGGGCCAACATGCAAAACTTTCAAGGAACTTATCAGTTCCATTTGCCTACTTTTGTGAACCTAATGTGAAAAAAGTTCACCATAAACATTTATCTTACATTCAAAAATGGAATTAATGCCTTGTTACTAGTATCTCTCCAAAAATAAGTAGGCTGGTGGAAAAAGAACTTGAGCTTTAGAATCAGAAGAACAATGCCACCATTTACTGATTGCATGCCTTAGGACCTGTTACCCAACCTCTCTGAACCTCTCAACTGCCTCATTTCTAAAATGTCTGTAGTGGTACATCTTTCAGATTTGTGTATGAATGAATGTGTGTGAAGTGAGATGAACAGTGTTCTTTATTTATTTGCTTGTTTTGTTTTGTTTTTCTCTTGTTCTTCTCTCACACCAGCCTCTCCATTACTAAAAATGTTTAGACAGAGGTTGGATGAGTACAAATACACGTCAAAGATGCTACAAATGGGATTCCAGCCCTGAGTGTGAGGTTGATTAAGTGGATTATTAGGTTCATTATAGCTCCACATTACTATAGAGCTAAGGGAAACATTATTCATAGAGATTAAAAGCATGGATATTGAAGGCAGGCAGTCCTTGGATATGATCATGTAATTCTCCAATATGTCAGGTATATGACCTTGGACATGTCAATTAACTTGTCTATGCCACAGTTTCTTTAACAGGATCATAATAGTCCAATGGGGCATGATTGCTGATATAATGAAATGAGAAGTGCATTTAAAATGCATAGCAAAGGGCCTGTCATATAGTGAGCACTCAATAAATGGTAGCTGTTCCTATCCTTAGGGACTTCTCTGCGGGTTAAGAGCCTATCTCTTTAAAGTGTTGTCCCACTTCCTTGGGAGGTGCTGCTGTTTTCAAGGTTAAATGGAAGGCTCTTTCATGGTCCTTATAGAATCATTTGGATTACCTTTGATGCTATCTGCTCCTAGCCCTTTAGAAGCTGGGTTTGTTCAAACCGGACAACAGAGGGATTTCATTCTTTTCTATGCTCTGAGTTTTTTGAGTCATTGGATTAGTGGAGCCACAGAAGAATGAGGCCATTAACTTCGTGCCAGAAAGTCTGTTATTGCTCATTATTTTCAAGTATTATATTCTTTCGTCTTTTGTGTCACAGGATAATTCTGTACCAAGGAAACCGTATGTGCCGAAAATATAGAGTCACTTTTATTCACCCCATGTAAAAAGGGCAATGAAGGATGCCATTTTTAGAAAAAGATAGAGTCTTTGAAGATCAGCCTTCTTTGTGTCTTTTATCTAGAAATACACATGCCAAATGAGATGCCAAGAGATTTGGTTTCTGCTAAGAAGCTTAAGAAAATTAGGGACCAAGGTTGAAAGTAGCATTTATGGTTTAATATAGAGAAAATGTAGTATAATAAGTTGCTTTGTTCCAGGTTCCACTTCCATGTTCTGTTTTTATCTCCGTCTTTATTTTCAAGAAATTTAAAATATTACTACTTCGTAACTATGAGAATGATGGGCCACACTCTTAAGTCATTTACTTTTTCTTAAATGGATGTTTTACTTGTTTTCAGTGTCTGAGAAGAATCAAAAGGAAACAACAGCAAAATAATTAGCCTATATGGTGTGCTCTAAGGAAAATAGACAACTAATGTTCAGTCAAATAGGTGTAGTGCTAACAAGGCCATCTGCGGAATACCCCAGGGTCTGAAATTATTTTGGAGAAATCTTTCCCTTCTGACCTTCAGTAGCTACAAGAATGAATTTGGGAAGAGCTACCTGCGTGCTCACCAGTCTGTGCACTGACTCTATTCCCTGGTTGTCTTCCCTTTCCCTAACTCTATTAAGGGAATCAAGAATTGGCATTGAGATCAAACAAGCCTAGACTCTGAATCATGGTGCACCTACCTGCTAGGACTTTGGGATCCATCCATTAAGATAAGGTTAAAGTTTTTAATTTAAGGTGAGCTTAATCCTCCTCTATAAGCCAGAGCCACTGATGAGCATCTGGAACATAACAAACTGTATTCCCTCCCTGTTGTATATCCTGTATTTTCCTTCCACTCCAAATGTTGTAGAAACAGAATTGAAGCTCCTTATTGTTCTACCAGGGCTTTAGGAACAAAATCACAGGTAACAGTACTAGCAGTGTGATTTCTTCTGGACTTATAATACCAGGCTAAGTCAACAAGTATGGCAAACAGTCAGAGGTGATTCTAATTAAGTTATCTGAGCCTCTGAGGTGGCCATGCCCTGCTTATTGCTCTATGCCTGATTTCAAGAGCTGGGAGGGCAGCATTAGGCATTGGTTACAATCAAACACTTGGCAGTAAGACGCAGCAAGGTTTAACCTGGCCTTGCCGCAAGCTAGATGATCAGTCTTTGGCAGTATTCTTAAACTTTATGAATCTCAGCTTTCTCCTTTGAAATGTGGAAGTTAAAAATAGTAGCAACTTCATAGGGTTCTGTGGAGAATTAAAGGTGAAAATGCACTTGAAACACTTAGTATAGAGCCTAGAACATTAGTAAAAATTCAACAAATAAGTACTGTCATTACTATTAGCTAGTTTATTATTTCCATCCTAAGATTATTCAGTGGAAATAAGAGATATGGTTTATCCATTAGCTAATCAATTTGCCTATGCATTTAATTAATACTTCACTCTCCAGATACTGTTGAGAAATCACCACATACAAGGTACTGTACTAAGTCTGTTGTAACAAAATGTTTCCAGATCATTAAACCAAAAGAAGAGGAAGCTGCCACCATTTGGGAGAAAAGAGTGAGGCATCTTGTTTCTAGGGTCCCTCTTCATCCATCACCCACCAGCATAGGAGACATGCTCTTCAAGGTTAAATCATCTCTTCCCCATGTAGAAAACGAATCGAAATCCTAAGACTGGCACTAACAGCACTGATGCTCTGAGCAGACACTCTATTCCAACCCATGTAGTAGAGGGCAGGGGCTTTTATTTTATTTATTTTTTTCTTGAGAGTTCAGGTGCTGACAAAGAATGGCTAACATACATTTTAAAAGTGTCCCCTTTCACAGACGCACAAAACAATAGACAGTAGCACAGGTGTTAAGTCACAGTCCTTTTTTCTGTCTAAAACTTCTTATGCAAAGGAAGAGACTCCCTGATATAGGGAATGTACTTTTGTACAAGTACTTTTGTAGTCACAGAGCTGCTCACCTAGTGGAAGAGATGTAGTCTAGCAAAATCTGTTCCAAAGTAAATTTGTACTGTGCATACTCTATTTTCTCATTGACTTACTTGGCTGGAAATATTGTTTTTTGGATGTAGTAAGAGTCATGTTAAAAATTGAAGCAGGGCTTCCCTGGTGGCGCAGTGGTTGAGAGTCCACCTGCCGATGCAGGGGACACGGGTTCGTGCCCCGGTCCGGGAAGATCCCACATGCCGCGGAGCAGCTGGGCCCGTGAGCCATGGCCGCTGAGCCTGCGCGTCCGGAGCCTGTGCTCCGCAACGGGAGAGGCCACAACAGTGAGAGGCCCGCATACCGCAAAAAAAAAAAAAAAGAAAAAAAAAAATTGAAGCAAAACATTAAGATGTTGTATGTTTAAATGGAGAAAAATATTTCTGATAAAATAACATAAATGTTAAAAAATAATAAGAATGTCATAAGGTATTCACATCACAAGACAAAAATAATACCAAATACCCTCTAAAAAGTAGTCATTTGCTTCATAATGCCTTTCATACTTTCTATTCTAGAGAAGGCAAACCTCCAAATAGTTATTTTGCTACCTTTTAAATTCTTTTTGAATCAGCTTAGCATTTGTAAGTTTACAGTTAAACGTGTTTATCTTTCTGAGATTTCTCTTCACTTGAGCTTTATGATTTCTTTCTAAATATCTTATTGAGTAAGTCCTGTATAGTTTTGGATGGGAACTAATAACTATTGCAATAGTAACAGCTACTATTTATCAAGTGATATTAATTTCAAAGCACAATTATGATTTCATGAAGAGTTGCAACAGTTCCAGGAGGCGATATACTTCCTCTTACAACAAATGAGGAAACTAGAGTGCAAAGAGGTTAGATAACTTATCCAAGGACACTTTTCTACAATGCCTGTGAACTTTACCAGAACAGTACCTGGCATTGTATTGGAGGTTCATCCCATTGTCTGTGGAAGTATCATTACCTGGCTATGAGCTAGTATCTGTCTGAAAGACTATAGACAAATTATTTATTGTGTCCGTATCATCTGCTCTCTTTCTAGTTTAATTATTAAACTATTGACTAGTATTTTCATCAGGGGTTGTTGAGACCTTGCACATTATTTATTAATCTGAGCAATGTTCATTTCATTGAAGGACATTAGCCAGCTTGTAGAATTTGTCTGTGATTAATCACTCCAAATGATTCTAGTCATACATTTGTGTGGTGCTGTTTCTTCAGCTTATTCCTTTAGTTCATAATCCTGAATTAAATCATCTAAAACTAAGTACAGAGTGTTCAAAAAAGGCAGCATATGCTGTGTGTCAAGCTCTCAATACTCTGGCAATCCAAAGTTTTTTTGATTTTAGGAAACCTTATGGAAATAGCAGAGTTTTCTAATGTTCATTTTGTAAATATCTGTGAATGAGATACTGGCATGGCAACTGCCCTGATCTAGGACCATACATATTTTTGTTATCGTTGGACTCTAATTTGTATATAAACCTTGGATAAAAATAGACATGATTTTTTCACTTTTAAACTTGTGCCATCTCAATCCAAGACCCCCAAATAATCTCCTAGAATTAAACGAAATTCATTTATTTGATCATCTGATCCAGAATGACTTGTCAACAATGTTCATAATACAGGTTTCCTATGTGCTTAGAATCTCTTCTCTTCCAATCTCAGCAGTAATGGGGACAATGGAAAACAAAACTTACAAAAAGTAAATCACCCAAGCAAATGAAACAGTCAAAATAATCAAATAATTAAAGGAAATATTTAACTTTTCCTAGGTATAGGATATTTCTAAGTTAATAAATGATAGATATTTCCTAGATATCTAATGGTCAAAGCATAATTATAAATCATCTACTGAGTTAATTTATTGATATAGTCTCTAACCCAGGATTTGGTTTTTTTTTTTTTTCAAAGTTATAATTTTATTAGCCAGAACAAGAATCTGGCCATGTCAGGGTAAAGTGATAATGAATGCCTCTAAATTTTATATAGACTATATATGAGATGCTAAGTTTGGCCTAGTTTCAGACCTAATAACTAATCACTGGTGTGTTATTTTATCTTTGTTATTGTTTTGCTTTTGCTTTTTTTAATCTTACGAGGAATTTTAAAAGATTAAGAGAAATGATATCCTTTTAGATGGACGTACACACACATTTATATTTTTTAATTATACAAATGATGCTTGAACACCATATTTAAATTTATCCTTTTCTAGAAAAGTTGAAAATTAATCTCCATCTCTGGTCCTTTCACAAATATGACAAGTTCCTCTGCTTTAACTGTCCTCTGTATTTTTTCCAATATTTACTGTCAGGAATTTTGTTTACAGCTTATTTTTGAGCACATAAACTTATTATTACTGTGGTATTTTAAGAATCAATACCCACTGGTATTTACCAACAGGTGTTACTAATTTTTGTTGTTCACACTTGCTTCTTTCAACCCCCAACTTACTTTTCATTTTACTTTCCTTCTTGCTGGAGTATAAGCAGCAAGAGTCTGGTTTATACATCAGAAAATGTCTTCATTTCATCTGGGTTCTTGAATTCGATTTTGAGTGTAAAATTCTACTTTTAAAGATATTTTTACTTGGAACTTTGGAAGTTCATTTTCACTGTCTTCTGAATTGTATTACTACTAATTAAAAAAAAAAGAAAAACTCATTCTTTCTATTATGCTTTAGAATTTTCTCTCTGTCATCAATTCTACACTTGCTTTGACTATAATGTGCCTTGGTGTGAGGGTTTTTAGTGGTTATTTTTTTTTCTTTTTAAGCATATTCAGCATTCTAAGATATTTTATTCAAGTTGAAGACTCATATTTTATTAATTCTAGTAAGGTTTCAGTTATCATATCTCAAAATATTACTTTACCACCACTCTCCTTATTCTCTCCTTCTATAGCTCTTATCAGGCTTATGATGGTGCTTCTGGATCTATTCTGTTTATGTTTCTCTTAATATTTTTATTCTTTCTATACTTATATTTTTTTATACTGAATTCTGGGGCATTTCCTCAACTTAATTTTTCAGTTCAACAATTCAGACCTCAGTTGTGTTCAATGCTCCATTTGGCTCATTATTTGGAACTTTTATTTCAAAAACCATATTTTTAATGTCCATGTTTTCTAATTATTCTTTTCTATAACAACCTAAATAATTTTTATTATTTTATTTGTTCTCTTACTCTTTTATCTATTTAGGATAATAATATATGTAATAACATGTATACTAATTGTATGTAAACCGAAAGCCTTTCAGATTGCAATAGAACACAGTGGCTAAAATATGAATACTGGACATGGATGCTGATTTCTAATTCTGGTTCCATAGATTAGAACTTTTCCCCTCTTGAGTAGTTACTTAATATCTCTGTCTTTCAGTTTCCTCACCCATAAGAGAGTGAAAGTAATAGTAATAGTATCTATCTCATAAGGTTGTTAGGACAATAATGAGATATATATATAGAGAGAGAGATAGATATACACACTAATTATGCTTGGTACATAATTAGTGCTCATAACTAGCTGCTATTGTTGTCATTATGGTTATGGTTACTATATCCTCAAGTGTAAGCTATTTATACTATTTACTCATAGTATTTATTATCTCAGTGTTTTTGGTAAATTTTGCTTATTAGTTCATCTTCCATGGGAGAGTGCTACGGCAAGCATCCTGGCTTTTAATGACCTCACAGAAGGGGACTCATGTGGAAGCTTCAGCCCCAAACTTATACAGGAGAGTGACTATAACCATATCTCGCTTACAGCTACTTAGTTCAGGGCTCTGAGCCTGATAGGATGGCCAAGTTTCCAGCCCTTCCCTTGTCTCTACAGTAAAATGTGGTCTAGGATGGTGGCCCCAACCAGAACAAAAACTCAACCCAGACATAATTCTTGGTATCACTGAAGGCATGGTTTGATCCCCCATAGTTTCTTAGATCCTATGGTTAAGGGCACTGATAATTTTCCACCCACAAGTGAGTGACCTTGTGTTGGAGGCTAAAAGAACTTGTCAGTGGGAACATTGGAGACATTTCCTAGAATATCCCAGAAAATTGTGAGATTTCTGGGGCAATTTTTTTTTTGGGGGGGTGATAATCAGGTATGCTACTGAATGCTATTAATGCAATGCCATTTAAACTTCAGGATGGTATGTTACAGAAAAGCATGAGAAGCAGAGAGTCATGGATTCACACTACAGAAAATAAATCATGGCATTCAGATTTTCAAATAAAGAATCAGAAATATTTTCTAATGATTTTAATTGACGAGCAAATGATGCCATAGAATCTCATGTTTACCAAATGGTAACAACCATGTTATAGACTTCTGTTGATATTTAAGAAGAAAGAAATTTTACTTCTTTTGAGCACAGGGAACATTATTTGACACAGCAAGTAATCACCTTTCCTTCTGTCTTCTGGACCCATGATCTGCTACTCCTCTAAAAGCATGATGTATCCATTCATTTCTTCCATGGAACCCCAACCTTTCCTCATTCTACTAAACTTTGGAAGTGGAGGGCCATGTAGATATTTTCCTTTTTCCCAGTTGCTGCTTCTAAACAATTAAATGGATCCTCTCTTTCTGGATCTGTCTACACCACCTTTTTTCAACCCTTACTGGTGTTGCCCTATATCCCCATGAAGTTATAGATACCTTCCAAAACAACTCACATAACTCACAGTTATGATTTTTCATTCTATTCTGCCTTCAATCCAATGGATTCTACATCCAAAAAGATAATACTATGGACCATTTAACTTTTCAGTTCATTGACCTCCACCTCAATCCATATCAAAAACATTCCAGAAAGTCTACGATTGGACTACATGCTTTGTAACTTTAGCCTCTTCATTCAGTTTTTCACAAGCCCTCAACTGGAAGTTCTGCCTTAATAGTTACTCCAGTTCTTGGCCCCTTCCCAATTTGCCTACATTACACTCATATTCAGTCAGGATGCCATAATTCTCCACTACATTTAAAAATTTTCCACCCTCTCCAGAAAGCTAGTGGCCACCCTTGGTTATTCTATAATTTACTCTTTTGTTTCCATTCCTAGACACCAGAACAGCATTGGAGGAAACCACTCTTTATCGTCCACTTTTTTCTATAACTCCACCACTCTACCAAAACAGCAATTCTTTTAGTCATTAGTTATCTCATAACTAACACAATCAATGACTTTTCTTTCATCAGTCTTGTGAGTATGTGTTACATTTCCAACTGTATTATCCAGGTTATTGAGAGCAAAGACTCTATACATTTCTCTATCTCCAAGAATTGGTATATTTAAATATGTAATCTTGTTTTTAATCAATAAATGAATGAATGAATGGCTACATGGATGAATGAATGGTTGGATGGAGAGAGGAAAAATTGGATTTTCCCCCAAAACAATAAGAACTTTGGTATTCCACCTAATCTTACTTCCACCTCACTGTGAGTCATGCACAGTAGTGGTAGAACAGCTTTTAGCACTGCATGGAAGCGATGTCAAGCTGTGCTCAGCTTAGTCTTTTCCCCAGTTTAATTGACATACTTTTAACAACTTTGGTTTTACTCCCGTGAACTAGATCAGACAAAAGAAGCCAATCCAAGTTCAAGTGTCAGAATGATAAACTGTACTCAGCTGAGGTTACTTTGACCTGGTTTTGCTCCTCGATCAGCTAACCTTAAGGATACAGAATGGCATGAGTGACCATGGCTCCCAGGTGCCTCCCTCAGCCTTTATGATGCTATACCTAAAGTTGGGTGGCCTCGGTAGTCCTTCATATAGGAGGGAATCATGAGACCAGAGAATCCCAGACATGCAGGGTTTTTTAATATTACATGTCTTAGGCAGTGTAGTTGGAGAGCAGGTTAGGACTTGGAGATCCATCTTGTTACTACAAAATAGTTACTTTGCTGTACTGTGATTACGTGTTTCACTTTTTGTTTCTTCCTGAGCCATGGCTTGGGTTACAAGGCATCAGGCCTAACATACCTGCTTTTATTCCTCTAAAATAGGCATTAGATTTATTTTTACTTTGGCTTATTTACATGGTGTCTAAAAGAATGTTCTGCTCATGTTCAAAATTTTCTTTTGCCGACGAGTCATTTTCCTTTTTTTTTTTTTTTTTTTTTGCGGTACGCGGGCCTCTCACTGTTGTGGCCTCTCCCGTTGTGGAGCACAGGCTCCGGACGCGCAGGCTCAGCGGCCATGGCTCACGGGCCCAGCCGCTCCGCAGCATGTGGGATCTTCCCGGACCGGGGCACGAACCCGTGTCCCCTGCATCGGCAGGCGGACTCTCAACCACTGCACCACCGGGGAAGCCCAAGGAGTCATTTTCTTAATGCTCATCTCTGTGCTTTTATAATAATGACCAGTCCGTAGAACAAAAAAGTTAACAAAATCCTTCCATTTTTCCACTGGGCACACTTCCTCACAAGATTATTCACAGGAGGTAAGATCACTGCAGAGCTCCTCCAGTTCTTGCAAGAAAAAGGTGACCTTCCTTCTCTTAATCTTGTTCCTTCCTAAATAGTGTCCTAGAAGAAACTAAGACTACTGCTTCTTAGAAAATGTTTGTACCACCATTCCACCATGGAGTAAAAGGTCACAGCTTATGTGAAATTAGCCATATAAAGGAATGAATTAAATTTCAGCCTCAAATCTAAAGGTCAACATTAAAACTTCCTGATAATATGTGGATATATAAATGGAATCATTACTCACTCTCCTTGGTGTAAAAATGGTGTGTTGTATTATTAAACACTGTGATAGAATCACACAAAACTGTGTTCAAGTTCTAATTCTTCTTATTACCTGCAAAACTTCAGAGTACAGGTTTCCCTGCTCTCTGAAAGTAGAGTGTTCCTATGAAATCTCTCGTAAGCTAGGAAGCAATTACCTTAGGACACGTCTTGCTAACAGATGCACAAAATCAATCGAGATAAAGCGCAGATGCTCACAGACACAGTTCAAAGCGATGGTGGCCTGATGCTGAGATGCTGAGTGTAGTTCCCAGGCCAGGGGCTTGATGGTACCTCTGTCTCTACTCAGATGTGGCTGGCTTTATAGGCTGCTGCAGAACCTTCGCTGAATGCTATTTTTGTTTCTTCGCCTTTTTTTTTGTAAAAGCGAAAATCCTCTTCGGATTTCTTTCAGTTAGCAAAAATGGGAACTGAGATAGGTCTTTCATAAAAGTGAAGTGGCATAAAATGAACTTTGGAAAAGCAGGGGAGACCTGTATTCATTCTCCCAGCATTTCAGTTTCCTCATCTGAGGATGCTAATAACACCAACTCACAAGATTTTATATTATGTATCATTGTATGTAAAGCATCTGGCAGCTAGTAAGAGTTCAATACATGGTAGTTTTCAAGCCCCTTTTTAAAAAATTCAAGGGATGAAAACAGTGATCAAAAATAGGCCTGCAAATCCCAGCTCTTCAGCGCTGGGGCAGAATCCCTGAGAGCTGACAGCAGTAGCTTGCTGATCTCTTTGAAACGTGGTCCTTCTGCTCAGATGTCCCAGGGAAGAGCACCATGTGTGGCTATGCTATACTTAACCAAGGGAAAGCGTCAACTGGTCATCACTGGCTTATATATAACTTTTTCCAGAAGGTCCCCAAAGTGCTTAATTGAATGTCTTCTCAAATACCTCATGAATCCGTAATATTGCACCAACACTGAGCACATCTCTCAAAATGTCAAAACGGCGTTAAATTCTATTCCAACAATAGAATTTTTGACCAAGATTTCCTGACTGTGCCTTCAGTTTTACAAAGTCAAGGAAATAATTGGTGGGTAGAGTGTTTCAAAACATACATCACTCAAGTAAACCTGGGGAGTAAGCCCTGAGTTCTCCCTTGTAATCACTGTGCCTAAATGACGGTTCAGTGGTCTGTCAGAAAGTCAGTAAGTGTATCCTGAGCACACCAGCAGAACATGGACCCCAAATCACAGAAAGGTCCATCTTTGTAATTTTTAATTTGGCTAAAATTAAAAAGGTTATTTTATGGAGGAAATTTGTCTGAAAACTTTTGGGTGGTCTCAAATGTAGTTGAAAAGCATTCCTAACAATTCAGGGGGTCTCGTGTCTAGTAACAAAAAGCATCAATGGAAGTGGTCTGGGCATTTTGGAGGTCTCTTGAAATTATGCATGTTTCTAACCAAGTTACTCTTCTGAATATTTAAGAGACCCCACCTATCCCAAAGTGACAGTTGTGCACAAACAATAACCATGGAGCTCAGAAATTATCTATCATGGAAAAATAATTTAAATGTAACATCCTACTAAGCAATAACATCTTCAAATAAATAAGACAATATTAATTCCATTATATTACTTATAGCAAGTCCCCTTATTAGAGAGACACTTTTGGCATTGTTGTTGATTAGCTCTTAAGAGATGCTTTATCCAAACTATGAAACCATAGTAGCTAACAATTGAATAAAATACTAGACTTTATTGGGCTTCCCTGGTGGCGCAGTGGTTGGGGGTCCGCCTGCCGATGCAGGGGGCACGGGTTCGTGCCCCGGTCCGGGAGGATCCCACGTGCCGCGGAGCAGCTGGGCCCGTGAACCGTGGCCGCTGGGCCTGTGTGTCCGGAGCCTGTGCTCCGCGACGGGAGAGGCCACAGTGGTGGGGGGCCCGCGTACCGCAAAAAAAAAACAAACAAAAACAAAACAAACAAAAAAACTAGACTTCATTGAATGCTTGCTATATGCCAGACACTATTAAAAAACAGGATTATCTTATTGCATTCTCACAGAATCCCTCTGAGGTAAATTAATATCCTTATTTTAAATGAAGAAATAGAACCTATCTATGAAACAGAAACAGACTTTCGGGCATAGAGAACAGATTTGTGGTTGCCAAGGGGGAGGGGGTTAGGGGAAGGATGGAATGGGAAGTTGGGGTTAGCTTCATGTAAGCTATGATATCATGTAAGCTATGATATATAGAATGGATAAACAACACGGCCCTACTGTATAGCACAGAGAACTATATTCAGTATCCTATGATAAACCATAATGGAAAAGGATATTAAAATAAGAATGTATTTATGTGTATAACGGAATCACTTTGCTGTACAGCAGAAATTAACACAACTTTTAAGTCAACTATACTTTAATTTAAAAAAATGAGGAAATAAAGCCCAGAGGGTTGTTAAACAACTTTCAAAAGGTTGCACACATAGTAAATATTGGAGGCATTACTACAAAGAAGGAAGAACTGTGTGATTCCAGTGCTTTCAGCAGTGCATTCAGCCTCTGTACTAAACAACATCTGTAACCTACAAAGCACACTTACCCACAAGTTACATATGATCCTCATAGCAATCTAGTTTATAGATAAGCAAGTTTATGTCGATAGATGTTAAGGTCACGCAGGTTGCCAGTGGCAAAGGTGGACCCAAGTCCAACTTTCACTTCAAGTCACTCCAAATTATTAAGAAATTAAACTAACTAAATCCAACTGGGAAATAAATGCTTCTTTTAGTGGCACCCATTGCCTATACACATTAAGGATGACTATAAATTAAGTATATCCTGAATAAATCCAACTACATGTTGTCACCTACATTGTTGCTCCCTCTCTAGTTGGAACCACCATCATTTCTCAACTGAATGTGGCTGCCACCGTTCCTTTACAGCCGCAGTGCTTTAGGGCCACAGATACTTCTGAGAAGCTGGCATTACAAATAACCTTTGCCCTCCATGAAAATAAAGATCCATGCGTTTTCACACATACAGGTGTGTGCGCAGTTTAGCATGGCATTTCGTGGACCCTCCCTAGTGGGGACTCCTCCTGGACATTTTTAGCCCCTCCTCCACCATCTATTAGGCACACAGCAGCCATGGTGATGCTTGGAACAGAAGTCAGGTCATGTCAATTCTCTACTAAAAACCCTCCAGTGACTTCCCCCTTCACTCAGAAAAGAATCGAAAAGGAGACACCGCATAATCAGACCCCCGCGGTTCCTCATTTCCTACTCCTTCCCTTCAAACACTTTACTCTAGTCACAAAGGCCTTCTTGCTCCTGTACCCCAAGCTGACTCCTGACTAGCTCCCTGGTTCTTAATATTCCTTCTGCCTAGAAGACTCTTCCTCCGGAAGTCCACAGAGCTGGCTCCTTCACCCAGACCCCCTAGTGCCATCTGATCACAGAGGTCCTCTAATCACTCTCTTTCCCCTTGCCTTGATTTGCAATTACAACCGTTTTTCAAATCACATCCTTGTTTTGTACTCCGATCCCTGTCTCCATACACCAGATGATCAGTTCCCTGAGTACACCAACTTTGTTTACTGCTGTAGTCCATGACTAGATCATGGTTGGTACATGGTGTGCACTTGTGTAGCATTTGTTGGATGAAATATGAGCTAGATAAACAAACTGAATAAATAACTGACACAAAGTATAAATCTAAATTAGCATCTTCCCAGCCAAGTTAACCACATTTTTAAAAAAGACACTGACATGTGCTTGTCTTCAAACCTAGTTTAGAGCTAGTTCACAAACCACTTGATGAGGCTGATTTCATTACTTTTTAGTCATGTTAGAGGTTTTTAAAAATGCAAGATGGTATTTTTTTTTTTAGATTGATAACCCATTTTGTTCACCAGGTGTGTTTCTGGTTGATTTTTCACCTGAAATCTAATTGACCTTCAAAAGGGAAAATTATATTTTGGGTGCCAAGTTAAATGACGCTGTGCTTTTTGGACTGTGATCAATAGTTCCCTCTGAAAATTCTTATATATCAAAAAATATTGCTACTCTTTGAGTTCGCTGTTTGTCAGAAATTCAATATACTTTAGAAGAAAAATCAGGAAACCATTCCCTCTGTTTCCCCTGCTATGATGTGTGACATTGAAGACTGGTCCAAAAGAGTCTTTGAAAGGTATAAAAGTATTATTTTATTGAGCCAAGGTAGACTTTATCAAATAATAACATTTCATCAGTTAACATGTTTAACAATCACTGATCATACCCAAATAAAATATTCAGACTTCTTTTGTGCTGAGGTCAGTAACTTCCTCACTTATATAAATTCAACCTGCTTTGTGTTTGGGGGTTACAATAAGTGTCGAACTATATCAAGCAAATACCCTATTGTAGTTAATCTCTGGTTATCCATTTAACAAACTTTTATGGAGCACCAACTGTGTGCCAGCAGCATTACCAGTTGCTAGACATACAAAATTGAGTGATACCTGTATTTTAGATGGAGAGAAAATCTGGGAAAGAGATAATTGCAGAACATTGTACAAAGTATCCTGGGAATGGAAATATACAAAATGGAATAGGACCACAAACAAACAGGAGCCTAAGTCTTCCAAGGAAAATGAAGAAGAGCAAAGAGAGTTTTTTTTTTTTTTCAGCTGTGTTGGGTCTTTGTTGCTGCACCTGGGCTTTCTCTAGTTGTGGCAAGAGGGGGCTACTCTTTGTTGCGGTGCATGGGCTTCTTATTGCGGTGGCTTCTCTTGTTGCGGAGTACAGGCTCTGGGTGCACAGGCTTCAGTAGTTGTGGCATAAGGGCTCAGTAGTTGTGGCTTGCAGGCTCTAGAGCACAGGCTCAGTAGTTGTGGAGCATGGACTTAGTTGCTCTGCAGCATGTGGGATCTTCCCGGACCAGGGCTCGAACCCGTGTCCCCTGCATTGGCAGGCAGATGCTTAACCACTGCACCACCAGGGAAGCCCTAAGAGACTTTTTAAGAAAGTGATATTTGAGTTCAATTTTGAAGGATGCTGAAAAGCTTACCAAAAATAGAAGAGGTCAGGGGCAGGAAACAGCTCTCAGGGCAATGGAAGTACTTGGAAAGTCTTGGAGTGGATGGAGAATACATTGAGTGGGTTAAGTGCAGGAATCAAGCCTGTGAGGAGAAGTGGGGTCTTCATACATAGTGTTATGGTAGTGATGAGCAATCCAAGTTGAGGAAATAGTCTGACTGTTTCAGAACTGTTTTTGAACAAGGCCCTTTCTGGGAGCAACATGGAGGATGCAGTATAAGAAGGGTGAGGCTGTATTGTAGTTTTAGTAGCCAATTTTCATTTTGAAACAGGAGTTTTGTTAGAAGCTAGACTTTTGTCCACAGACTCAAAAGGTCTGTCTCATGTAACACACTAGATTATGAGTTCCTATTGGTAGAGTACCTGGTCTTATTCATCTTTCTTTCCCCAGAACCTGGCAGACAGGAACTATAAGTGCTCAATAAATAATTTTTAGTTGAATCAGTTTAGTTGTTTTTTGTAATGCAGCGAGCTTTCAGGCTCTATTGTACAACACATTCTAATGCAAAGAGGGAGACACCCATAAGCCTTTCACAGGTGTCAAATGGCCCATCTTAGGTAAGAAGGGGCTGTGCTGGCACTCATGACCCAGGACAACTGCATTGGAAAATGCAAAAAAGCACTCCAGGCCACCTGAGTCTGCTCTCGCTCCAACATAGGATAAAGCCAGAACAAATGGTTCAACTAGAAGCAACTTTGATTTCCTATTTCATCTAATTCCCTTAGTCTTCTACCTTTACTAGGTTCAAGGAATAGAATAGTGTGAAGATACCTGACAAAATTTCTCTAAAGAGGCAGCTGGCACCATCGTTGGGAAAATTTAGTTAAGAAAATAATTGTATGTGTTGTGTGGTACATCTTCCAGCAGCTTACTCAACAGCTGAGGTAATAAGTACTACCCATCCATTCTCTGCTAACCCTATTCAACTCTATCTAAATTAGTTAAATTGATAGTTAATTTTAATTTATTTAGCAAAGAAGATAAGTTTAACTATTGTGTATTGCGCACATACTGTAAACCAACGTACAGCATGTGTTAATAGATTTATACATGTTATCTTTTTTAACCTTTCCAACAGACTTGATCATTGTCAACACCTGCACATATTCCCCTGTATGTGCTTTTGAAAGCCATCACAACCATTTTCAAAGGCTTTAAAATCCCCAACTTTAAAACAAAAGAGAAAGGATATGAATCTAAAATTTAGAAAGGTTAAGGTGGACAAGGCCACCTAGATAATAAGAAGTGGAACTAGCATTTAAACCCCAGCCAGCCTGACTCCCGGTCTCCCTGGTTCTCAAACTTTCCTTTTTTCTCAGTTTTATTGAGACATAATTGACGTAAAACATTGTATTAGTTTAAGGTATACCTAATGGTGTGATATTTGTATATATTGTAAAATGATTACTTGTTAACATCCACAATCTCACATTGTTGCAATTTGCTTTTTTTGTGATGAGAACTTTTTTTTTGACATATTTATAGGAGTATAATTGCTTTACAATGGTGCTGTATAACAAAGTGAATCAGCTATACATATACATACATCCCCATATCCCTTCCCTCTTGCGTCTCCCTCCCACCCTCCCTATCCCACCCCTCCAGGTGGTCACAAAGCACTGAGCTGAACTCCCTGTGCTATGTGGCTGCTTCCCACTAGCTATCTATTCTACATTTGGTAGTGTATATATGTCAATGCCACTCTCTCACTTCATCCCAGCTTACCCTTCCCCCTCCACTTGTCCTCAAGTCCATTCTCTATGTTTGCATCTTTATTCCTGTCCTGACCCTAGGTTCTTCAGAACAGTTCTTTTTTTCTTTTTTTTTTTAGATTCCATATATATGTGTTAGCATATGGTATTTGTTTTTCTCTTTCTGACTTCCTTCACTCTGTATGACAGTCTCTAAGTCCATCAAGTATACAATATAGTATCATTAACTATAGTAACAATGCCATACATAATATCCTTGGGACTTACTTATTTTATAACTGGAAGTTTGTCCCTTTTGACCACTCTCCGCCCCACCCTGCAACCCTTGCCACTGGCAGCCACCAATCTGTTCTGTTTCTATGAGTTTGGTTTTTGTGCATTTGAATCACCTCAGGGTCTTGTGAAAATACATATTTTGACTCAGTAGCACTATGTGTCAAAGGTGAGGCCTGAGATTCCAGGGACCGTATCTTGAGTATAGATACTAAACCACTATGGTTCTAAACCACTACACGGGACTTAAGAATAGAAAATTGAATCTGTGCCAATGACTGTAACAGATGTTTGTTAGCGCTGCAGGTTCTGGACCCAGGTCTAGTTTATACATGAAATTTTTCCTTGGCCTGACGTTATACATTTTATTCCCTGAATTTTCAGATTTTTAAACAAAATTTAGGTCTTTTTTAAGCATTAAACTCTCAGCAAAATATGATCCACATCATATTCTTCCCCTCTCCTGGAAAATAGTGTCCACATACAAGACAAGTTGGAGAATTTAAAAAAAGGTGATAAGACAAGCAATTCCATGGCTAGTTTATAGCCGAAGAAGATGAAAACATGAATTCCAAAAGATACATGCATGCCAGTGTTCATAGAAGCATTATTTACAATAGACAAGAGATGGAGGCAATCTAAGTGTCCATCAACAGATGAATGGATAAAGATTTTATATATATATATATATATACACACACACACACATACACATGTGTGTATATATATGTTTATACATATACATATATAAATATACATATAATGGAATATTACTCAGCCATAAAAAGGATGAAATTCTGGAAATTCTGCCATTTGCAACAATGTGGATGGACCTAGAGAGCACTATTTTTAGTGAAATAAGTCAAACAGAGAAAAACAAATACTCTGTAATTACTTATATATGGAATCTAAAAAATAAAACAATGACATGTATATAAAAAAACAGAAACAGACTCACAGATATAGAAAACAAACTAGTGGAGAATAGCTGGACCAGCCGGGGCCCTGCAGGAACCGAATTGGCAGCTGGCAGTGGACCCTCTCTAGAACCAAGTCTATCGAGAGATTATCCATTCTGTCCAGTCAATGCCATGGATAAGCATCCCCATGGTCTCAGTGTTCCCGCTAGAGTATTGCTGAGGGAATGAGAATCTTATCGATCTTCTTTAAAAAAACCAACTTCTGCAGAGGGCAGACAGCGGTAACAAGAAATACAATCCTTCAGCATGTGGAAAAAAAACCACATTCACAGAAACATAGACAAGATGAAAAGGCAGAGGGCTATGTACCAGATGAAGGAACAAGATAAAACCCCAGAAAAATAACTAAATGAAGTGGAGATAGGCAACCTTCCAGAAAAAGAATTCAGAATAATTATAGTGAAGATGATCCAGGACCTTGGAAAAAGACTGGAAGCAAAGATCGAGAAGATGCAAGAAATGTTTAACAAAGACCTAGAAGAATTAAAGAACAAACAAACAGATGAACAATACAATAACTGAAATGAAAACTACACTAGAAGGAATCAATAGCAGAATAACTGAGGCAGAAGAACGGATAAGTGACTGGAAGACAGAATGGTGGAATTCACTGCTGTGGAACAGAATAAAGAAAAAAGAATAAAAAGAAATGAAGACAGCCTAAGAGACCTCTGGGACAACATTAAATGCAGCAACATTTGCATTATAGGGGTCCCAGAAGGAGAAGAGAGAGTGAAAGGACCAGAGAAAATATTTGAAGAGATCATAGTCAAAAACATCCCTAACATGGGAAAGGAAATAGCCACCCAAGTCCAGGAAACGCAGAGAATCCCATACAGAATAAACCCAAGGAGAAACACACCGAGACACATAGTCATCAAATTGGCAAAAATTAAGGACAAAGAAAAAGTATTGAAAGCAGCAAAGGAAAAATGACCAATAACATACAAGGGAACTCCCATAAGGTTAACAGCTGATTTCTCAGTAGAAACTCTAAAAGCCAGAAGGGAGTGGCATGATATACTTAAAGTGATGAAAGGGGGGCTTTCCTGGCAGTGGTTGAGAGTCTGCCTGCCGATGCAGGGGACACGGGTTTGTGCCCTGGTCCGGGAAGATGCCGTGGAGCGGCTGGGCCCATGAGCCATGGTCGCTGAGCCTGCACGTCCGGAGCCTGTGCTCCGCAACGGGAGAGGCCACAACAGTGAGAGGCCTGCGTACTGCAAAAAAAAAGGGGATGAAAGGGAAGAACCTACAACCAAGATTACTCTACCCGGCAAGGGTCTTATTCAGATTCGATGGAGAAATCAAAAGCTTTACAGACAAACAAAAGCTAAGAGAATTCGGCACCACCAAACCAGCTCTACAACAAATGCTAAAGGAACTTCTCCAAGTGGGAAATACAAGAGAAGAAAAGGACCTACAAAAACAAACCCAAAACAATTAAGAAAATGGTCATAGGAACATACATATCGATAATTACTTTAAATGTGAATGGATTAAATGCTCCAACCGAAAGACACAGGCTTGCTGAATGGATACAAAAACAAGACCCATCTATATGCTGTCTACAAGAGACCCACTTCAGACCTAGGGACACATTCAGACTGAAAGTGAAGGGATGGAAAAAGATATTCCATGCAAATGGAAATCAAAACAAATCTGCAGTAGCAATACCCATATCAGATAAAATAGACCTTAAAATAAATAATGTTACCAGAGACAAGGAAGGATACTACATAATGATCAGGGGATCAATCCAAGAAGATGATATAACAATTATAAATAAATATGCACCCAACATAGGAGCACCATATACATAAGGCAACTGCTAACAGCTATAAAAGAGGAAATCGACAGTAACACGATAATAGTGGGGGACTTTAACACCTCACTTACACCAATGGACAGATCATCCAAAATGAAAATAAATAAGGAAACAGAGCCTTAAATGACACAATAGACCAAAAAATTTAATTGATATTTCTAGGACATTCCATCCGAAAACAGCAGATTACACTTTCTTCTCAAGTGCTCACAGAACATTCTCCAGGATAGATCACATCGTGGGTCACAAATCAAGCCTCAGTAAATTTAAGAAAATTGAAATCATATCAAGTATCTTTTCTGACAACAGTGCTATGAGATTAGAAATGAATTACAGGGAAAAAACGTGAAAAACACAAACACATGGAGGCTAAACAATACATTACTAAATAACCAAGAGATCACTGAAGAAATCAAACAGGAAATCAAAAAATACCTAGAGACAAATGACAATGAAAACACGACGATCCAAAACTTATGGGATGCAGCAAAAGCAGTTCTAGAGGAAGTTTATAGCTATACAAGCCTACCTCAAGAAACAAGAGAAATCTCAAATAAACAATCTAATCTTACATCTAAAGGAACTAGAGAAAGAAGAACAAACAAAGCCCAAAGTTAGCAGAAGGAAAGAAATCATAAAGATCAGAGCAGAAATGGATGAAATAGAAACAAAGAAAACAATAGCAAAGATCAATAAAACTAAAAGCTGGTTCTTTGAGAAGATAAACAAAATTGATAAACCATTAGCCAGACTCATCAAGAAAAAGAGGGAGAGGACTCAAATCAATAAAATTAGAAATGAAAAAGGAGAAGTTACAACAGACACCGCAGAAATACAAAGCATCCTATGAGACTACTACAAGCAACTGTATGCCAGTAAAATGGACAACCTGGAAGAAATGGACAAATTCTTAAAAAGGTACAACTTTCCAAGACTGAACCAGGAAGAAATAGAAAATACGAACAGACCAATCACAAGTAATGAAATTGAAACTATGATTAAAAATCTTCCAACAAAAATCCAGGACCAGATGGCTTCACAGGTGAATCCTATCAAACATTTAGAGAAGAGCTAACACCCATCCTTCTCAAACTCTTCCACAAAATTGCCGAGGAAGGAACACTCCCAAACTCATTCTATGAGGCCACCATCACCCTGATACAAAATCAGACAGATACCAAAAGAAAATTATAAACCAATATCACTGATGAATATAGATGCGAAAATCCTCAACAAAATACTAGCTAAAAGAATCATACACCATGATCAAGTGGGATTTATCCCAGGAATGCAAGGATTCTTCAATATACACAAATCAATCAATGTGATACATCATATTAACAAATTGAAGAATAAAAACCATATGATCATCTCAGTAGATGCAGAAAAAGCTTTTGACAAAATTCAACACCCATTTATGATAAAAACTCTCCAGAAAGTGGGCATAGAGGGAACCTACCTCAAGATAATAAAGGCCATATACAATAAACCCACTGCAAACATCATTTTCAATGGTGAAAAACTGAAAGCATTTTCTCTAAGATCAGGAAAAAGACAAGGATATCCATTCTTACCACTATTATTCAACATAGTTTTGGAAGTCCTAGCCACAACAATCAGAGAAGAAAAAGAAAAGGAATACAAATTGGAAAAGAAGAAGTAGGGCTTTTCTGGTGGCGCAGTGACTGAGAGTCTGCCTGCCGATGCAGGGGATGTGGGTTCGTGCCCTGGTCTGGGAAGATCCCACATGCCGTGGAGCGGCTGGACCCGTGGGCCATGGCCACTGAGCCTGTGTGTCCGGAGCCTCTGCTCCGCAATGGGAGAGGCCACAACAGTGAGAGGCCCACGTACCACACACACACACACACAAAAAAAAGAAGTAATACAGTCACTGTTTGCAGATGACATGACATGATACTATCCATAGAGAATCCTAAAGATGCCACCAGAAAACTACTAGAGCTAATCAATGAGTTTGGTAAAGTTGCAGGATACAAAATTAATGCACAGAAATCTCTTGCATTTCTATACACTAATGATGAACAATCTTAAAGAGAAAGTAAGGAAACACTCCCATTTACCATTGCAACAAAAAGAATAAAATACCTAGGGATAAACCTGCCGAGGGAGACAAAAGACCTGTATGCAGAAAACTGTAAGACACTGATGAAAGAAATTAAAGATGATACAGATGGAGAGATATACCATGTTCTTGGATTGGAAGAATCAATATTGTGAAAATGACTATACTACCCAAATAAATCTACAGATTCAATGCAATTCCTATCAAATTACCAATGGCATTTTTTTATGGAAGTAAAACCAAAAATCTTAAAATTTGTATGGAGACACAAAAGACCCTGAATAGCCAAAGCAGTCTTGAGGGAAAAAAATGGAACTGGAGGAACCAGACTCCGTAACTTCAGACCATACTATAAAGCTACTCCAGAAGCAGGAAGTAGGGCTTCCCTGGTGACGCAGTCATTAACAATCCGACTGCCAATGCAGGGAACATGGGTTCAAGCCCTGGTCTGGGAGGATCCCACATGCCACGGAGCAACTAGGCCCCTGTGCCACACTACTGAGCCTGTGCTCTGGAGCCCGTGAGCCACAACTGCTGAAACCTGAGGGCCTAGAGCCCGTGCTCTGCAACGAGAAGCCACCAGAATGAGAAGCCCGTGCACCGCAATGAAGAGTAGCCCCTGTTCGCCCCAACTAGAGAGAGCCTGTGTGCATCAGTGAAGACCCAATGCAGCCAAAAATAAAAAATAAATAAATTTATTAAAAAAAAAAAAGAAAAAAACGCTACAGTAATGAAGACAATATGGTACTGGCACAAAAACAGATACATAGATCAGTGGAACAAGATAGAAAGCCCAGAGATAAACCCACGCACCTATGGTCAACTAATCTATGAAAAAGAAGGCAAGGATATACAGTAGAGAAAAGACAGTCTCTTCAATAAGTGGGGCTGGGAAAACTGGACAGCTACATGTAAAATAATGAATTTAGAACACTCCCTAACACCATACACAAAATTAAACACAAAATGGATTAGAGACCTAAATGTAAGACCGGACACTATAAAACTCTTAGAGGAAAACATAGGAAGAACACTCTTTGACATAAATCACAGCAAGATCTTTTTTGATCCACCTCCTAGAGTAATGGAAATAAAAACAAAAATAAACAAATGGGACCTAATGAAACTTCAGAGCTATTGCATAGCAAAGGAAACCATAAACAAGACGAAAAGACAACCCTCAGAATGGGAGAAAATATTTGCAAATGAATCAATGGACAAAGGATTAATCTCCAAAATATATAAACAGCTCATGCAGCTCAATATTAAAAAAACAGACAACCCATTCCAAAAATGGGCAGAAGACCTAAATAGACATTTCTCCAAAGAAGACATACAGATGGCCAAGAAGCACATGAAAAGCTGCTCAACGTCACTAATTATTTGAGAAATGCAAATCAAAACTACAATGAGGTATCACCTGACACAGTTACAATGGGCATCATCAGAAAATCTACAAACGACAAATGCTGGAGAGGGTGTGGAGAAAAGGAAACCTCTTGCACTGTTGGTGGGAATGTAAATTGATACAGCCACTATGGAGAACAGTATGGAGGTTCCTTTAAAAACTGAAAATAGAATTACCATATGACCCCGGAATCCCACTACTGGGCATATACCCAGAGAAAACCATAATTCAAAAAGACACATGCACCCCAATGTTCATTGCAGCACTATTTACAATAGTCACGTCATGGAAGCAACCTACATGCCCATCGACAGACGAATGGATAAAGAAAATGTGGTCTATATATGCAATGGAATACTACTCAGCCATAAAAAGGAACGAAATTGGGTCGTTTTTTGAGACATGGATGTGTCTAGAGACTGTCATGCAGAGTGAAGTAAGTCAGAAAGAGAAAAACAAATATCATATATTAACGCATATATGTGGAACCTAGAAAAATGGTACAGATGAACCGGTTTGCAGGGCAGAAATAGAGACACAGATGTAGAGAACAAACATATGGACACAAAGCGGGGAAAGCGGTGGGGTGGTGGTGGTGGTGGTGAGATGAATTGGGAGATTGGGATTGACATGTATACACTGATGTGTATAAAATTGATGACTAAAAAGAACCTGCTGTATATATAAAAAAAAGAAAACAAACTAGTGGATACCAGTGTGGAGAAGGAAGAGGGGAAGGGTAAGATAGGGATATGGAATTAAGAGATACAAACTACTATGTTTAGAACAGATAAGCAACAAGGATATATTGCATGGCACAAGGGTTTATAGCCATTATTCTGTAATAACTTAAAAGGAATATAATCTATAAAAATACTGAATCACTATGCTGTATACCTGAAGCTTATGTAATGTTGTAAATCAACTATATTATATTAAAAAACAAAACTCCAATAGAAAAGATGATCAGAGGGTCAGAGAACCAGCAGAGAGCTATTGTCACTAAACTGATGTTTACAAGATTTAACAAGGACAAGGAAGGCAAATGCACCCCCGCCTCCAGTTTTCTTCTTGCAGTTACTCCAAAATGCCTGCCTCTTTTATACCTCAGTGCCCTTTTATCTGTTCCGTTTTTGGGGTATTTTTTCCTCACATCACACAGTGGGTTTCATCTTTCAGTTTTCGGCTCAAATGTCACCCCCTAAGAAATGATCATCTTACCTAAAATAGATCCCCCATTTTTATTTCACCCCTCAATTACCCCATAACCTCCATAAACGTAGGAGCTCACTTCTTCCTTATTCACCAGTACCAATAACTGTCGGTGATTAGTGAATGCATGCCTTGTAGTACAGGGCCATACATCATAAATATTTGTTAAATGCATAAATTAAAGCTGAGCAGGTGGAGACTAAGAAAATGTCAATGATTTGGTAATTAGTAAATTATTAATGCCCTTAGATAAAGAATGTTTTAAGTCAGGTGGTAGAAGTTAAAGAATACTTTGAAGGAAATTAAGTCTACTCTTTGAAAACTGGCCATGACAGGAAAAAAACCTTATTAGGAAAGAGCCTGGAAGCAGGTGAGTTGGAGGCTTATTTTAGGATCTTATATATTTGAATGTTTCAGTGAAGAAAAGAGAAAGGGTCGCCTGCATGAGCTAAGTTAAAAATGCAACAGACAAGAGTTAAACCATCAAATTAATAGCAAAACTGAACTTCAGTAATTTAAATGAAAACCTAAACCCATAATGCAAGAAGACCACCAATCACATAGATAGAATGCTGATTCACAAACTGAAAAATCACAAATTCTGATACATAGTCATTTAAAGATCTTTAAGCATATAAGCTAGTCATTCAATGAACCTATACTATTACCAAGCTATAATTCACATTCTCTTTTTGTTGTTGTTGTTCTTGGATCTTTCTTTTAAGGCTCACGTATTACCACATCAGAATCAGAATAAGAGGTCATTGTATGTTTGAGAGGGGTTCTTAAAATTTTGAGAGACACTGGATCTCTGTGTCTTTAATACCTACTTCACTGACAGCCTGATGGGAAATGGGGTGAAAACCAAAATCTGTCTGCACTAACTGATGAGTGTAGCATTTGTACTGATGATTATCCCTCTACATGAGCTTTTGAAAGCTACTGCAAGCATTTTTCAAGGGGAATCACCTGACCTCAAAGCACAGTGAATATATTTCTTTGTGAAAAAAAGGAAAAAGCAATTCAGTCCCAATCAAATTTGAACAGAGTAGAAAAAAATTAAAAGAATATTTCAAAGTGCATTCTACTCTGTAATTTAGTTACTAGACATTATATATTTTTATTTATTATATATTAATTAAGACGTTCATACTACCTATTTCCAAAAATATTTGAAGTGCCTTCTGGATTAAAATAAGTTTGAACACTTACAAAATAAAGCAGAACAGATTCCATCTTAAGATAACATCATTTTAAAAAATACATAGCAGTTTTGAATATTACTCATTTATAATTAAATGTTATGTTTCTTCCTCCATATAAATGATAGACACCTTGAAATAAAAGATTAGACTCTCCAAGATTATATTCTATGCATGTAGTCCCCCAAACAAAGTAGATTCTGCAATGTATTTACATTATTGTAAAATTCATTAAAAATCAAAATTGAGAACTATAAAATTAGTAATGGATTCAAAAGACCATATCAATATTAACTATAGCTAAATTTTATGGGCTGAAGTTCTAAGGTACTCTTCTGAGTTACATGTATTGACTCATTTAATTTTTATAGCAATCATATGCTGTGAGTACTAATTTTATTCCCGTTTTACAGATAAGAAAAATGGGATTAAAAACAGTTAAATAACTTCTAGTTTACATGGCTAAGAAGTGAACAAGCTAGAAATTCAAAACAAGGTGCTCAGGCTTCAGAGCCCACATGACTAACTATGTATGGACGAAGTTTGCAATCCACATGGAGCCAGCATGGCATAAATAAACATGAGCTTTTTATTCTCCTCAAAGCTCTATGAGATATGTGATATTATCCCATCTTACAAATGAAGAAATTGGGACTTAGAGTCAAGTTCAATACAATCTATGAGCATTTGACAATCTCTCAAAGGCTCAATTTCCTCATTTGTAAAATGGGTTGATATCAAGTACCTCTTAGAGTTTGGAGGGAGAATTAAAAGAAAGCATATATGTAAAGAGTTTAGCAAGTAACAGATTCTACATACGTGGCCTTTTATTGAAGGTGTTATCTAAATGTCTCCCCAGGAAGGTCTTTCTCAAGGACCTGAGAGACATCCCTTAGAAATGTAATCATCAAGAAAGACGAAGGCCCTATCTCCCAGTCTCTATGTGAGGGTAAGAGCATAACGTGCATAAGTGCCAATTAGGAAACACAGATGGCTAAAGAACATTGAACAACCTCCCCAAAAATTCCTCTAGTACTTTTCCACTAATTAACCTTAGGGCTTAAAAACTCTCCCACCTTTTCTTTAAATGAAGTTATGCTCAACCTCTTTCCTCTATGGCAAAAGTCTTGAATAAAATCTTCCTTGCCTGTTTAAAATCAATCAATCAAACGAAGTGTTTTCCACAATTAAATAACAGTCAACATTGAAAGCATTTAGTCTAAGTCTACTTTATCAATATAATGATTATGTGCAAAGGGGATACTGCAGATAGATATATGTTTGTGTGTGTGTAGTGGATTTAAATTAAATTATTGCCCCATCCCACGATTCTTCATTGGAGAGTTGGGATTTTCATCCTTTAACAACAATAAGGAAAGATTATGCAAAATGTGATTGATATCTATGTGCCAGTTTTATGACCAAGAGAAGGTCAGCAGTTCCTTTTTGTCAGCTAAATTCCATGCAAAATGCATTATTGCAGACACAATATCCAAGAATGAGATACAACAGATGATTATTTTGAAAATGACAGCATCGACTTCTCTTTAAATTTTCACCAGTTTCATTAACTATAAGATGACCTGTGCCTTGAATCTGGCACTCTCATCTCAAGCTCATTAATATACTGCTTTTATTTCTTGTAAAATTCATGTCAAACTGATTAAACCAGGACATAAGACCAACAGTGCAGAATAGAATTGACGTCATTTTGTCAGATGGTCTCCTTGCCTGGAATGAGAAAACAGCCTGAGCCATGTATTCCAAATTTGGGATGTGTTTCATTAGCCAGCCTAAGGACCACATAATAATATACGTATTCTGTTTAACAAGTTTACATTTTTCGTTGGCTAAACTCTATTTAGAATAAGTTGTTGTTTCTGCCAGTCTTCTTGTTTCTCCTTTCCCATCTGCCATTTCTGTTATTAAAAATAAGTGAAACTAGATAAAGCTATCATTTGTGCTTACTGCAGCTCTCCTCCTCATTCTGGAAATGCTGTGTTAAACTTCTAATTTTCCTTTGGCTTGTTTTATTTTAATAATACACTGAGAATTCTAAGTTCTTATGGCAAATACTATTTTTCCCATGATGAGTCATCAGGTGGGTGTTATTCAAACCAGCACATCAATGTACAAAAGTTACCAAATAGAAGTACATTCTTAAACATTTAATAAGATTTTTTTTGAAGACCTGTTGAATGGGGGCCTTTCCAAGAGTCTCTGTAGGACTCAATAAATATACTCAAAGAGAGAATACATGGTGGAAGTGAGAACTTGACCTGTGATTCTTTAAGATGTGGTACACTTAGCATCTAAAGGATATAGAGATCTTTAAACAGCAACTACCACAGACTAAGAAGATGTGGCTTGAGACCAGGGCAGAGGCATAGCTAGGCTTTAGGAGCCCCAAAGTTGTACAATTTTATACATAATTGCTAGACTCCTTCTAGGGTGTTGGAAAAGGTCCAATAAAAGTGAGAGGGCTTAGTGGAAGTTTCATTAGTTTCACTGTGAATATTAGGTGGGCAAAAGTAGGTGAAGGGGATGGTAATTGTGCCAAACCTATATAAATTAATATCCCAAATTATGATTCCTAGATTTTAAATAGTCCCATCACCTCATGCTCAAAATTAAAACTGTCACAGGGCAGACAGCAGAAGCAAGAAGAACTACAATCCTGCAGCCTGTGAAACAAAAACCACATTCACAAAAAGATAGACAAGATGAAAAGGCAGAGGGCTATGTACCAGATGAAGGAACAAGATAAAACCCCAGAAAAACAACTAAATGGAGTGGAGATAGGCAACCTTCTGGGAAAAAAAAATCAGAATAATGATAATGAAGATGATCCAGGACCTCAGAAAAGAATGGACGCAAAGATCGAGAAGATGAAAGAAATGTTTAACAAAAACCTAGAAGAATTAAAGAACAAACAAACAGAGATGAACAATACAATAACTGAAATGAAAAATACACTAGAAGGAATCAATAGCAGAATAACTGAGTCAGAAGAACGGATAAGTGACCTGAAAGACAGAATGGTGGAATTCACAGCTGCAGAACAGAATAAAGAGAAAGGAATGAAAAGACATGACGACAGCCTAAGAGACCTCTGGGACAACATTAAACGCAACAACATTCGCATTATAGGGGTCCCAGAAGGAGAAGAGAGAGAGAAAGGACCAGAGAAAATATTTGAAGAGATTATGGTCGAAAACTTCCCTAACATGAGAAAGGAAATAGCCACCCAAGTCCAGGAAGTGCAGAGAGTCCCATACAGGATAAACCCAAGGAGAAACACGCTGAGACACATAGTCATCAAATTGGCAAAAATTAAAGACAAAGAAAAATTATTGAAAGCAGCAAGGGAAAAAAAACAAATAACATACAAGGGAACTCCCATAATGTTAACAGCTGATTTCTCAGTAGAAACTCTAAAAGCCAGAAGGGAGTGGCATGATATACATAAAGTGATGAAAGGGAAGAACCTACAACCAAGATTACTCTACCCGGCAAGGATCTCATTCAGATTCGGTGGAGAAGTCAAAAGCTTTACAGACAAGCAAAAGCTAAGAGAATTCAGCACCACCAAACCAGCTCTACAACAAATGCTAAAGGAACTTCTCTAAGTGGGAAACACAAGAGAAGAAAAGGACCTACAAAAACAAACCCAAAACAATTAAGAAAATGGTCATAGGAGCATGCATATTGATAATTACCTTAAACGTGAATGGATTAAATGCTCCAACCAAAAGACACAGGCTTGCTGAATGGAAACAAAAGCAAGACCCATATATATGCTGTCTACAAGAGACCCACTTCAGACCTAGGGACACATTCAGACTGAAAGTGAAGGGATGGAAAAAGATATTCCATGCAAATGAAAATCAAAACAAAGCTAGAGTAGCAATACTCATATCAGATAAAATAGACTTTAAAATAAAGAATGTTACAAGAGACAAGGAAGGACACTACATAATGATCAAGGGATCAATCCAAGAAGAAGATATAACAATTATAAATATATATGCACCCAACATAGGAGCACCTCTATACATAAGGCAACTGCTAACAGCTATAAAAGAGGAAATCAACAGTAACACAATAATAGTGGGGGACCTTAATACCTCACTTACACCAATGGACAGATCATCCAAACAAAATTAACTAGGAAATGGAAGCTTTAAATGAAACAATAGACCAGATAGATTTAATCGATATTTATAGGACATTCCATCCAAAATAGCAGATTGCACTTTCTTCTCAAATGCGCATGGAACATTCTCCAGGGAAGATCACATCTTGGGTCACAAATCAAGCCTCAGTAAATTTAAGAAAATTGAAATCATATCAAGCATCTTTTCTGACCACAATGCTATGGGATTAGAAATGAATAACAGGGAAAAAAATGTAAGAAACACAAACACATGGAGGCTAAACAGTACATTACTAAATGACCAAGAAATCACTGAAGAAATCAAAGAGGAAATCAAAAAATACTTAGAGGCAAATGACAATGAAAACATGATGATCCAAAACCTATGGGATGCAGCAAAAGCAGTTCTAAGAGCGAAGTTTATAGCTATACAAGCCTACCTCAAGAAACAAGAGAAATCTCAAGTAAACAATTTAGCTTTACACCTAAAGGAACTAGAGAAAGAAGAACAAACAAAACCCAAAGTTAGCAGAAGGAAAGAAATCATAAAGATCAGAGCAGAAATAGATGAAACAGAAACAAAGAAAATAATAGCAAAGATCAATAAAACTAAAAGCTGGTTCTTTGAGAAGATAAACAAAATTGATAAACCATTAGCCAGACTCATCAAGAAAAAGAGGGAGAGGACTCAAATCAATAAAATTAGAAATGAAAAAGGAGAAGTTACAACAGACACCGCAGAAATACAAAACATCCTAAGAGACTCCTACAAGCAGCTCTATGCCAATAAAATGGACAACCTGGAAGAAATGGACAAATTCTTAGAAAGGTATAACATTCTAAGACTGAACAAGGAAGAAATAGAAAATATGAACAGATCAATCACAAGTAATGAAACCGAAAGTGTGATTAAAAATCTTCCAACAAGCAAAAGTTCAGGACCAGATGGCTTCACAGGTGAATTCTATCAAACATTTAGAGAAGAGCTAACACCCAACCTTCTCCAACTCTTCCAAAAAATTGTAGAGGAAGGAACAGTCCCAAACTCATTCTATGAGTCCACCATCACCCTGATACCAAAACCAGACAAAGATACTACAAAAAAAGAAAATTACAGACCGATATCACTGACGAATATAGATGCAAAAATCCTCAAAAAAATACTAGGAAACAGAATACAACAGCACATTGAAAGAATCATATACCATGATCAAGTGGGATTTATCCCAGGGATGCAAGGATTCTTCAATATATGCAAATCAACCAACGTGATACATCATATTAACAAATTGAAGAATAAAAACCATATGATCATCTCAATAGATGCAGAAAAAGCTTTTGACAAAATTCAACACCCATTTATGATAAAACTCTCCAGAAAGTGGGCATAGGGGCAACCTACCTCAGCATAATAAAGGTCATATATGACAAACCCACAACAAACATCATTCTCAATGGTGAAAAACTGAAAGCATTTTCTCTAAGATCAGGAAAAAGACAAGGATGTCCACTCTCACCACTATTATTCAACATAGTTTTGGAAGTCCTAGCCACGGCAATCAGAGAAGAAAAAGAAATAAATGGAATACAAATTGGAAAAGAAGAAGTAAAACTGTCACTGTTTGCAGATGACATGATACTATACATAGGGAATCCTAAACATGCCACCAGATAACTACCAGAGCTAATCAATGAATTTGGTAAAGTTGCAGGATACCAAATTAATGCACAGAAATCTCTTGCATTCCTATACACTAATGATGAACAATCTGAAAGAGAAATTAAGGAAACACTCCCATTTACCATTGCAACAAAAAGAATAAAATACCTAGGGATAAACCTTCCTAGGGAGACAAAAGACCTGTGTGCAGAAAACTGTAAGACACTGTTGAAAGAAATTAAAGATGATACCAACAGATGGAGAGATATACCATGTTCTTGGATTGGAAGAATCAATATTGTAAAAATGACTATACTACCCAAAGAAATCTACAGATTCAATGCAATCCCTATCAAATTAGCAATGGCTTTTTTTACGGAACTAGAACCAAAAATCTTAAAATTTGTATGGAGACACAAAAGACTCCGAATAGCCAAAGCAGTCTTGAGGGAAAAAAATGGAGCTAGAGGAATCAGACTCCCTGACTTCAGACTATACTACAAAGCTACAGTAATCAAGACAATATGGTACTGGCACAAAGACAGAAATATAGATCAATGGAACAGATTAGAAAGTCCAGAGATAAACCCACGCACCTATGGTCAACTAATCTATGACAAAGGAGGCAAGGATATACAATGGAGAAAAGATATTCTCTTCAATAAGTAGTGCTGGGAAAACTGGACAGCTAGATGTAAAAGAATGAAATTAGAACACTCCCTAACACAATACACAGAATGAAACTCAAAATGGGTTAGAGACCTAAATGTAAGACTGGACACTATAAAACTCTTAGAGGAAAACATAGGAAGAACACTCTTTGACATAAATCACAGCAAGAATTTTTTGATCCACCTCCTAGAGTAGTGGAAAAATAAGCAAATGGACCTAATGAAACTTCAAATCTTTTGCAAAGCAAAGGAAACTGCAAAGAAGACGAAAAGACAACACTCAGAATGGGAGAAAATATTTGCAAATGAATCAACAAAGGATTAATCTCCAAAATATATAAACAGCTCATGCAGTTCAATATTAAAAAAACAAGCAACCCACTCCAAAAATGGGCAGAAGACCTAAATAGACATTTCTCCAAAGAGGACATACAGATGGCCAAGAGGCACATGAAAAGCTGCTCAACATCACTAATTATTAGAGAAATGCAAATCAAAACTACAATGAGGTATCACCTCACACCAGTTTAGAATGGGCATCTTCAGGAAATCTACAAACAACAAATGCTGGAGAGGGTATTGAGAAATGGGAACCCTCTTGCACTGTTGGTGGGAATGTAAATTGATACAGCCACTGTGGAGAACAGTATGGAGGTTCCTTAAAAAACTAAAACTAGAATTACCATATGACCCTGGAATCCCACTACTGGGCATATACCCAGAGAAAACCATAATTCAAAAAGACACATGCACCCCATTGTTCATTGATGCGCTATTTACAATAGCCAGGTCATGGAAGCAAACTAAATGCCCATCAAGAGACGAATGGAAAGAAGATGAGGTATATATATAGAATGGAATATTACTCAACCATAAAAAGGAACGAAATTGGGTCATTTTTAGAGACGTGGATGAATCTAGAGACTATCATACAGAGTGAAGTAAGTTCGAAAGAGAAAAACAAATATCGTATATTAACGCATGTATGTGGAACCTAGAAAAATGGTACAGATGAACCGGTTTGCAGGGCAGAAATAGAGACACAGATGTAGAGAACAAACGTATGGACACCAAGCGGGGAAAGCAGCGGTGGGTGGTGGTGGTGGTGTGATGAATTGGGAGATTGGGATTGACATGTATACACTGATGTGTATAAAATTGATGACTATTGAGAACCTGCTGTATAAATAATAAATAAAATAAAATTCAAAACAAAATTAAAACTGTCTAAACCTTGGTAAAGATTAAAATTTTGGATCGCAACATTTTCATATTTTCACTAGGACTCAAGCCTCTGAATGCAGTACAATGATTTCATGTATATATGTATGTATGCATTTATTCATATATACATACATACCAACAGTGCTAACATTAGCACTTAGCAGTTTCAAGGCACTGTCAAAGACCCTACCAAATTATTTCATCTAATTCTCTCAGCAATAGGTGAAGAAACATGATTTAAAAAAATTTTTATTGTTGAGACATTAAGACAAACAATTTAGGTAATTTGCCTATTGTCACCAATGATTCAATAGTAAACACTGTCTGTCTAATGTCATAATCTATGGCCATCCCTTCTCTGGCCCAAAAGGCAATACTCTTTCTGTAGTATAGAGTGAATAAAGAAACTAAAAGCAGACCTTGATAGACATTCCTAGTTGTGTGGAAAGCTCAAAACATGTGTAATAGTAGTGAACATTTTAAGACTTTTAGAACAAAATCGAATCCATTAACAGCTGTCTATTTACCAATGTATCTTAAGAGATACCCCACCCCACCCCAAACTGGGATGTAACCTTGGAAACCAAGGGCTATGGATTTAAACAAGTGAGATGATAAACTATCAAATATTCCCTAAGAGATAATTCTTAGGTAGAAAGTAGATTATTTGTCAGACTGAACAATTCATACGTGGAATTTAAGTGAATTCTCGCAGACTGGGTTGTAAGATCAGCTTCACTAACAGTTCATTTTCAAGGACTTTCAGAAGTGTTTAGAGTCCATCTAGGCCCAAGTACTTGAAACTGGGTCTTCACGGGGTTCATACACTGATCATCATGCCCATAGCAGAAGCACCAGGGAGATCCAGTACTGGTTAGATCCAACCTAGAATCCTGCACACTGCCACAGGGGCAGACCAGGTAGAGGATTGAGGGCTCTATGTATATGCAAACAAGGAAGCAAAATGGGCACAAAAAAATAGTGAAAAAGATCTCCTTTCTCTCCCAGAATAGACCCAGACCTTTCCCAAAGACCCCTTGGTGTTCTAGTTTACCAGAGAATAGAGGTGTCTTGGGGAGAAAAGGTGTGTATGTAGGGACTAGAACAAGGTTCAGATATGCTGTTATTCTAGGAACATGTTATTCTAGGAAAATATGTGCCCAAATGAGTTAAAATCTGGGTATTAAACATTTTTTATCAGAATGGTATTTTTTAAAATAAAAATTTAAGTACTTTTCATCTTTCAGATTATGGTGTAGTCAGAATAAATATGTTCTCAGTATTATTTCTGTAATTTGTACATAGCTTTTACGTAACGCACATTGTAGAGCATTTCTTTGTTTCTTTGTTTTAACTCTCACTGGAATTCTTTGAGGGCAGTGATCGCAATTCCTTCTTATTTATAGCCCTTATGTGCTTCACGCATAAACGTTCAGTGTGTACTTGTTGAGTTGCAGATAAGAAACTGAGGCACGGTGAGATTTAAGTAACTTATTTGGGACAGAAAATTAGAACGTTTTGAACAAAGCTTATGACCTCTTGGCCTGGGCTCTTGTAATAACCTGCAGAAAGAGCTGGGTGTCCTCTGAGGGTAGTCTGATATCACTGAGAAGTGCTAAAGTTCTCTGAGGCATCTAGCATTATCAAATGTGGAAAAACTATGTGTAGTATTCTATATAATTTTGTTTTGCTGCAAAACTTTATGTATGCTTAATCTATAGTTGGTTTTATATCATTTGAGTGGATTTGTTCATTGGCTTTTATTCTTCCTGGATTACTCCATTTTATTAAATGCATTTTCCAGGCTCTGATCCCTTCCAATCTGCCCCCAATTCATTAATGGCAATGTGGCACAGTATATATGCCCCATCTGCAGGCCCATTTTTGTCGACCTAATGGAGTGGCATATTAGAACTGTTGATTTTCCTTAATACTCACAACTGAATCTGATGAAGGCAAGTAATGCTAAATTGTCCATTTCCCCACGCTGAGTCAATAGTGCTGCTGCCATAGTACAGGCTCTGGGCTCATAACTCTATCATAGTGCTTTCCAAGTCATATTATAATATGTCTGAATATAAAAGCTATGATTCCTCCACTGAAATATAAAGCTTCTTGAGGTAAAAGACCAAGTCCTGTTTACCTTATTATTCCTAAGCCCTAGCCTAATGCCCAGCCCATAATATGTATTCAATACATGTTTGTTGAGAAAAATTAATATTTTACTATTTTGTTCATTTGCATGGTGTCATTCAGTACAAAAGCCTCCTGTAATCTTATGAATGATTTTATTTGTAAAAGAACTTGTGATATTTTTTTCCATTCTGGGTATGTCACTCAGTGTGCCTGTCTATACCCTCAAGCCTAAATTTTGTAAAGCATATATTTCCCAGTATAAAATGTCATCGTAAATAAACTTTAATCACAGCACACCTCAACTCTGCTTTTATCTCCCTTTCCAGCCTCCCATTCAGATAAATCAGAATATCATGAGAGGGCATAGGGAGATGTTATATTGGGATCAGAAATATTGCCTGGCAGGAGCAGGCCCAAGGAAGTACTCCATAAACTAATATCATTCCTGGTCAATTAGTTCAGTCTACTGGAGCCTCTTCTCTAATGGAGTAAATTTCCATAAGAGATCTACAAGACTCTCAAGAATTTTATATGAGCAGAAACTATACCAGCTTGGACTAAAAGGAACAGAGAGAAGACAAAAATGAAAGAGGCTCCCAAACTTCTAAGGCAAGAAAGAAGCTGATACTCAGCTGCATCCACATGCTACCTTTCATGATAAAAGAAGGATAATTCTGGGACTGGGCCTTGGGTTCAGATTGTGAAGCCTGGAGCCACTGAGGATTATTCCCAGGCTTTAAAACCTAATGGAACTTGCCTGGTTGTTTTTCTAAATTCCTTAGAGCCAGTGACTCCTTGTTTCTTTCCATTTTCTCTCTTTTTGAATGACAGAACCTATTACTGTTTTCCTATGCATGTCCCACCATTGCATTTTGGGAGCAGATAACTTGTTTTGTAGTTTCACGCGTTCACAGATAGAATTTTTTACCAAAGATGGATCATACCCACAACTCACACATAAGTAATTTTGATGATTTAGATGATTAGATGATGAACTTTTGAGCTGATGAGACCCAGATAAAATTTTGGACTTGAGTTGATGCTGAAATGGGTTGCGACTTTTGGAGACCTTGAGATGGGATAATGTATTTTACATCTGTAATGAACGTGAATCTTTGTGGACAAGAGGGCAGACTATGGTAGACAGAATGATGCTCCGCCTCAAAGATGTCCGTGTTCTAATTCCCAGAACCTATGAATATGTTACTTTATATGGCAAAAGGAAATTGTAAATGTAATTAAGTTAAGGAAATCTTGAAATGGGAGATTATTCTGGATTATTCAGTGGGTCCTTATAAGAGGGAGGCAGGAAGGTCAGAATCAGAGTGATAAAGCATGAGAAAGTCTCAATTAGCCATTGTTGCTTTGAAGGTAGAAGGTGGTTATTAACCAAGGGATGTGGGTGGCGGCTAGAAGCTGGAAAAGACACGTTGTCCTCTAGGACCTTGAGAAGGAACATAATCCCAACAACACCTTGATTTTAGCCTTTAAGACCCAATTTCAGACTTCAGACCTCCAGAACTGTAAGATAATAAACTTGTATTGTTTTAAGCCACCAATTTTTTGGTAATTTGTTATAGGAGCAATAGAAAACTAATATAGGTAGAAACCAGCAGTGGGAGAAAGAACCCTAGGACCCTGTTTTCCAGATTTCTGAACGAACAAGAGAAATGAGAGTGACGGGCAAAGAATAACACACTCATCATGAGACAGTGGTACATTTGTTTTAACTTTTGTTTAATGAAACGTGGTGATGTCAATAGCCATGAGGAATGCTGGACATGATCTGAAGTATAGTAGTTAAGACTGTGAACTTTGGAGTAAGATAGTGCTGACTGTCAATTCCAGCTTAGCCACACTTTTTTCCTTTTGGTAGCCTAAGTTTGCTCATTTGGAAAATGGGGATTTGAATCTCTACTTTATAACATCAATGTGTGGATTAACTGAGAAAATTATGCAAATAATTTACCATGTGCCTGGCTCGTAGAAAGCCCTATTTGAATCATCCTTTTAATTTAATCATTCAACAAGTTTACTTAGTGTGTATTATGTCCTAGGCACTGTTTTATACATGCTGAGGATAAAGCAGTGTTCAAAGATATAAAAATCTCTGCCTTTGTGTCACTTACATTTTATTGGAAGGGTTATGTATCTAACTAGATAATAAAGTAAAAATATTTTGTATAACACATAGGAGTAAGTGCTCAGGAGAAGCATAGAGAAAGGGAAATTGATGGTAGCTAGAAGCATGATTAGTTGCAAATGGCAATAACCCAGTACTAAAGGAAAAGCAGATGATGCAGGAGAAAGAAGGCAGTAGTGTCTTTGTTTTAGGTGGGAGGAGTGGGATCCACTGCACAAGTCTTAGGTAGCTGACACATACAGATCATCTGCAGTTAGGAGATAAGATAAAGTCTATGGAACAGAAGCAGGTGGGAAGGAGTATGTGGTCTGAGAATGTGTGCAAGTTCTCCTCTGATGCCTTCTAGTTTCTAGGTGAATAGGTAGGTGTGGCATCAGCTGAGAGTAAGAACTGGAGGGAAATGTTCAATGTTGGGAGAATGAGCCAGAAGAAGGAAAGAATCATCCAGGAAAAAAAATGGAATATACCTAGACCAGATAAAGAAAGGAGGGGGCTTCCCTGGTGGCACAGTGGTTGGGAGTCCGCCTGCCGATGCAGGGGACGCGGGTTCGTGCCCCGGTCCGGGAAGATCCCACATGCCGCGGAGCGCCTGGGCCCGTGAGCCATGGCTGCTGAGCCTGCGTGTCCGGAGCCTGTGCTCCGCAACGGGAGAGGCCACAACAGTGAGAGGCCCGCGTACCACAAAAAAACAAAAAAGAAAGAAAGGAGAATTGGTCAGGTAGCATGATTAGGCCCATTCTGTCATGAATTTAAAGGAGATTGATCAACTTGATTCTTGTTTTTCTCTATCCATTTTTTTGCAGCACAGATGGATGCATGGAGTTAGCAGATATAAAGAATTACCCAAGGCTATACTTTAGCCAATGTAATTCAACAAAGGGAGAGATTGGTAAGAGAATTTGAGCTGTATGTAAAAGAGTGATTATAATGACTGACCTTAAAAATTAAGCTGAGCACAGAGGGAAATGAAGACATGAGGGGGATAAAACATACTGAAAATGTGATAGGATCAGTGTATTATTGTCCTGGTGAGGTCAAAGAATTGTTGGAAGTGAAGCACTAGAAAGACCAAATCGAAACGTAGGAGGAGACACCTGGGGAGAGTTGTGTTTGCATTTTAAATGCAGTTATTGATCATGACAGTCAAGAGTGTGACTCTGGCAGTGAGTAGCTGGGGTGGGGGCAAATGACAAGATTATTGGAGAAGAGGTCCACGAGCTGGCCGTAACATTGGATAGATCATGCAATGGGTATTTAAAGAAGATGGAATTTGAGTCTTACTTAGAAAGTGTTTATCCATAATGGTATAGTTTTTTGTGTTATTTGTTTGTTTTTAGTAAAGGCATTCAACACTGTAGAGCAAAATGGCTTGCCTTTGACCCACTTCATTTATAATTATTCCAGCCAAAAACCAAAACAGAGTTTTATATATGTGTACCTTATGTTGTGGGAATGACTGCTGGATGAATACCATTAATAATAGAAGCGTCACCCCTGAATTCAAAAGCTCTTTCCAAACAATTGGATGCCCAGAGCTTTGCACAATGCCAGGAAATAAATATTTATTCAAGGAATATGTGCTACTTTAATAAAAGTGTATATGACATACCTACAGTCAAAACGTTAGCTAAATTTATCTAATGTTAACCACATCTTCAGAAAGTCATCTCTAGTACATTAATTTAACATAAATAATTTGCATAATATAATGCACAGACTTAATTTCTCCCTGTTACTTGCATTTCGAGCAGCCAGGCTGGTTAATAATGTATTAGCTAGCTAGTGTAGCCATTAGCCAGTTGTATAATTTAAAATCATTTCTATAATTAGACATACTACATTTCAACAAGTATAAATCACTGATATTTAATTGAATAAATGTTTCCCTTACCTTGAATAAATATGATGGCTAATCGTTCTTCTTAAAATATGTCTGAAATCACCTGCTTTAAACCATACAATGTCTTTTAAATATGTTAAATCTTATGAAAATGAAATTATGCAAAACTTTGGAAGGATAAAAAATATAATAAATAATAAAGGAGGCAATCTCATACAGCCTATTATCTTGTATTTTTGAGTGGAATTTACCAAACAGCGAATACAAACATTTTTAATAAGGTGTTACAGTTTAAGGAGAAATTCCATCTGCAAAAAAAGCACACAAAGTTTGGAACAGAAAAGAAATGAAGCCTCTGCTGCTTCCAGCTCCTTGCGGATGCCCTCTAAGCAGACTTTCCTGGAGAAAAAGCCTGGTCCTGTAGGCTTTTAAGTATGTCATCCGTAGACACTCCTTGGCGGACTATGTCATTTAAGAAAATAAACAGTCCCAAGCACTTCTTACTATTTGATAAATTATTTTCTCTGCCTCCCTTCCCCAAGTCATTCAATGACTCTCAAAATCTACCTCCTGTGGGACTTCCCTGGTGGCACAGTGGTTAAGAATCCGCCTGCCAATGCAGGGGACACGGGTTTGAGCCGTGGTCTGGGAAGATCCCACATGCCGCAGAGCAACTGAGCCCGTGTGCCACAACTACTGAGCCCACATGCCACAACTACTGAAGCCCGTGCGCCTAGAGCCTGTGCTCCGCAACAAGAGAAGCCACCACAATGAGAAGCCCATGCACCGCAACGAAGAGTAACCCCCGCTCGTGGCAACTAGAGAAAGCCTGCACTCAGCAGCGAAGACCCAATGCAGCCAAAAATTAATGAGTTAATTAAATTAAAAAATAATAAAAATAAAAATCTGCCTCCTGTCCTGCCCTCTCACTACAGGAAGCAATATGTGTGCTTCCACTTTATAAGGAGTTGTTCAACGTGTAAACACATTGTGATGTTTCACATCTGCTGGTCAAGTGCCACTTACTGCCCCTCCCTAAATGTGAGCAGGTCTACCTTTTTTATTATTTCAGTCAGTAACTGAGTTCTCCACACCAAAATCCACTTCTTTGCTGAATACTGAGACATATGTAATGATGATGGGATGGCGGCAGAAGGATGAGGAGGAATGTTTGAAGCAAGCAAAAGGAGAGAGAGGTGAAGAAATGGGAATGCCTGTTTCTGCTGTTACAACCATTATTCCTTCCTTTCAGTGACTGTGGTAACACAGAGGTGCCCTGGTGCTGGTGGCAACCCTCATTTGTGACACACTGATGGCACGCAGCATATCTTCCCTCCGTGGTCCTATGGGCACAACACCAGATTGCCATGCATACTGATTTTTCTCTCATCCCATGGAGACATCACAGCTGCCCCCTCAGAGCGTAGGTTGGAGGCGAAACCTCACTCTCAAGCAGGACAAATGTATGCTCACAGCACTGCTCTTGGAACAACTCCATGCTGCTCTCTTTTCCATTTGCTCCTTCTAGAGTTGAGAAAATGAAAGCAAGGACCTCAGAGGACCTTAGACAGGTCTGAAGAATAAAAAATAAAAGAGCTGGGTTAGAGCCAGCTCAATGATTTCTCTGTACTTTGCACTCTCCTCTTGAAACTGTGGGCTGTGGAAGATGCTGAGAAAGAGAAAACTGAGTGTGGCCTTCAGGTTCAAAGAAAGCAGGTGCATCTGAATTTAAGTGGTAAATCACTGTGGTCTTCATGAGATGATTAAACTATCCAAACTGGATGCTTACATAGTTAGTGTTGTAACAGGTCAGGCCTGGACTTGTGGTTACACACTTGGCACACATGTGATCTGGTGTCTCTGCTCACAACTGGCTGCACACTGTGATTTCTCTGTCTGATTTTGAAGATCGGTACAGATTGGGCAAATGTTTTAGCATTTCCAGGGCTACTAAGTTACAGTTATGCTTGGACCTTAAACCACAGATCAAATACGTAAAATTATTGTTTGGGTAGTTTTGTTTTTTGTTTTTTGGCTGCGTTGTATCTTCGTTGCTGTGCGCAGGCTTTCTCTAGTTGCGGCGAGTGGGGGTTACTCTTCATTGAGAGGCGCAGGCTTCTCATTGCAGTGGCTTCTCTTGTTGCAGAGCATGGGCTGTAGGCACGTGGGCTTCAGTAGCTGTGGCACGTGGGCTCAGTAGTTATGGCTCGGGGGCTCTAGAGCACAGGCTCAGTAGTTGTGGCACATGGGCTTAGTTGCTCCGCAGCATGTGGGATCTTCCTGGACCAGGGCTCAAACCCGTGTCCCCAGCATTGGCAGGCGGATTCTTAATCACTGTGCCACCAGGGAAGTCCCTGTTTCCGTAGTTTTACCCTGATTAAAAGGGATCTGAGAGGCTAATTCTTCTCACTCTCCTCCCATGAGAAGTCCCCAAGTGTATCCATCAAGAAAATTGTTCATCTAATCAAACAGCTAATCAAACCCTTCCCTCATCTTGGGCTTTAATTTGTTGATAAATCAACAACCTCACACATAGGTAAGGTCAATGGGTACCCTGTGGGTTTCAAGGACAGCTTCTCTGTATTTCCTCTACTCACCATTTTACATGCACACAGATACACATGTGTACACACACTCAGGCACACAAAGGCAGTCTTATTAGGTTGCTGGTGTATGAAATCCCTGTAGTTATAGACTCTACTTTTAATTCCAAGGCTTAACCTCCAAATACTCCTGAGAAAGTTCATGCAAATTTACACTGATTGATACCATATTCATTCATGAGAATACTTTTTATAGAAAGAAGGTACCAATATTATAACAAGATAGAGAAAAAATGTGGCAGAGAAGATAAAAGTTGTCTATTATTTTCCTATTTTCTGAGATACATACAGCTCCAAGAAACTAAATATGATTAAGTCACATGTCTAGATTTGGTTTATGTCATTTTCATAAAATATATTGGCTTGTAAGAATTATGAGACACCTTTGATGTCTAAGTATTCAATTTTTCCTTAACTTATTTTCCTTTAACAATTTTGTCCAAAGCAAACACTTGAACATATCTTTATTTCACTTAAGATTTTAAAAAGCAATCCAGAAGAAGATGTGGCACATATATAAAATGGAATATTACTCAGCCATAAACAGAAACGAAATTGAGTTATTTGTAGTGAGGTGGATGGACCTAGAGACTGTCATACAGAGTGAAGTAAGTCAGAAAGAGAAAAACAAATACTGTATGCTAACACATATATATGGCATCTAAAAAAAAGAAAAAAGGTTCTGAAGAAACTATGGGCAGGACAGGAATAAAGACGCAGACGTAGACAATGGACATGAGGACACGGGGAGGGGGAAGGGTAAGCTGGGATGAAGTGAGAGAGTGGCATTGACATATATACACTACCAAATGTAAAATAGATAGCTAGTGGGAAGCAGCCGCATGGCACAGGGAGATCAGCTCGGTGCTTTGTGACCACCTAGAGGGGTGGGATAGGGAGGGTGGGAGGGAGACGCAAGAGGGAGGGGATATGGGGATACATGCATACATATAGCTGATTCACTTTGTTATACAGCAGCAACTAATACAACATTGTAAAGCAATTATACTCCAATAAAGATGTTAAAAAAAAAAAAGCAGTTAGGTCCAAGGTTTCTGTATCTTCTGAAGTATCTTCTGAAATTCTACAAGATGCCTTGTGGGGATGATTCTGGAGGTCACGCTCTTAAATTTTGGTATTACAGACTCTTGAAGTTTTTCCCGTCCCAGTTACCATCTAGAACGGAGGCTAACAGTTCGCTTTGTTCATTATAACCCAACCCCTCTTTTCTTTTTGACTTGCAATTTTGAGTCAAGGAAGAGTAATGTTAGAGAAGAAAATATCTTCTGTGTAGTGTTAAGCCAAACCCTTTTGAAGGAGTTCTTTAAGGGAAGTTTGCTAAACATAAGGTATTTGGGGGAAAGTGATTTTAGTCAGAGGTGTCTTTACCATTCTCCAGGTTTTTGCTCAGTTCATTTGTGAATGCTTAAAAAAATCAGCAGAGTATATTCCCAGAGCTAGCTAAAATCTTGTAGGCTTAACCAGTAAAGAACCTTGGGGATTTTCTTAATAAAAGACTTTACTTGTGAGCATTAGGATCACAGGATAAAAAACAACAACACTCAATGTCTCAAAATCATGAATTGTCCTAAAGGCTTTCCCTTTGCCAGGATGGGGCTTATTCAATCTTTTTTATTCAGATACTCTGATGGAAAAACATAGTTAAGAAAGAAGGATTAGTTAACCTGGCACGGGTGAAAGAGGTAAGGTAAAAATGCTTGGTGCTAGGTTTGTGTTCATTGCTTGTTTTAAAATTCATGGAGGCTCTAAATCCTATCACAGTCTATAAATAATTCTAGTAAAGGATGCCAAGGGCAGAAATGGATTTCTCTACATGGGAGCTGGATGGCATTTGAGCTTTTTAAATACACAATGATCTCACACCTCTTTCAAAGATATATCTAGTCCTGTTCAACTTTTGCAACCGTATCTAAAGACAATGGCCAATAAAATATCTAAAATACATTTATTTAATCTTTATTTTTAAGTGTAATGAATATTACTACTGAAAAACAAAGTAGCTGACATTGTTTTTACTGCTTACTATGTATAAAGCATGTGACTTAACCTTTACAACACCAAAGATCTAGGTTTTATTATTTTTCTCATTTGACTGAGGAACCTGAAGGACGGAGGTAACCTATCCAAAGTCACAGAGCTAGTAAAGAGCAAATATACAACCACGCAGTCTAACTCACAACCAGACACACAAACACTTTAACACAGGGCCAAATAGTCTGCATTTTAGTAAATTTAGAGAATAGATTTCATTTTATTGAATTATAACTTCTGCATATGTATTTCCCAGATTACGCCAGAAAAAAAGCATTCTGAATTTAAAATCCTTTCAGAAGCCTGAAAGGCATTCAGCCACCACGACAACATCTTCTGTGAGCTGATTTTCCATCTTCCCAGCAATCTATGGTACTTTGAGATGAACTCAAACCTAACTCCTTCTTGACAGGGAAGGAGGGAACACGATTTTTATAGAGTTAATTAGAATTCACTAGAGTATACCAATGTCTTTGACAGGACGTGCCAAAACTTGTAGCATCGTGACACAATTTGCACAAACCCCACATAAGTTTAGCTCATTTATCTATCTAGGCAATGCAGTAACTTGATGTTAATGTGGCATTACATTTAACTTGTGCTTTTCTCTGTTTCTCTTTTCTTTAAAATGTCAGCTTCTGATTTTATTTACTTATTAGTGTGTGAACTCTGATTAGGTAATGGGTATAGAAAACTATGCAAAGATAGTGGTCCTCCCAAAGCTAGCCCCTGCCATGCACTTTTGCCATAATGTTCCGCATCTTATGCCCGAGAGAAAAGCAAGTGAATCGGAATTGGATGTAGCTTTCACAATTCTCATACTCTTAATCCCTTTTAGGCTCTATATACGACTGACTAAAAGTTAGCTCGCAGTCAGCCTTTGTTTTATAAAATTTGGATCTTGCAGGTATTGAAAGTATTATGCTGATGTTTTGATCCAGTGATTTCGAATGTGCAGTATTTTTACATCATGAAAGCATTCACAGCAGCCTATTATACACACTGATTTAGAAGGGGCTTCTCCTCACCTACTTGGCCAGATATTCAACTACATTTATGCAGCTTTCCACTATATGTCACACCTCCGTAACACATGGAACTCCAACTCATTTTAGCCCCAAATGTACCCAGGTAAATTGTACTTATATATTTAACCTAGAGAGGTCAGTCAGTCTTAGGAAACAGAGTGCCATGGGGATACAGTCTTTAAATACTGTTCCTGACTATGACTTCTTCAACGACCTTGGGAGAATTACTTAAATCTTAACCTATTAAGTCTATGGATTTACTTAGGGTCAATGAATAATGACTGTAAAAATGGATTGTTCTGATTTGTACGCCAACATTCATGCAATATTGTTCACAAAGTCCAAAAGTTAAAAACAACCCAAATGTCCATTAACAGATAAACAAAATATGGTATGTACAAACCATGGAATATTATTCCGCCATAAAAAGGAATGAAGTTCTGATGCATTTTACAACATTATGAGCCTTGAAAACATTATGCTAAGTCGAATAACCCAGGCAAAGAAGGACAAATGTATATTTCCAATTATATGAAACTTCTAGATTAGACACATTCATAGAGACAGAAAGTAGTAGAAGTCACCAGGGGCTGAAAAGAGTGGGGAATGCAGAGTTAATGCTTAATGGGTACAGTTTCTGTTTGGGATTATTTAAAAATATTGGAAATAGATAGTGGTGGTGGTTATACAACATTGTGAATGTAATTAAAAAATTAATGTAATTAATTTTTAAGTATACACTTAAAAATGCCTCAAATGGCAAATTTTGTTATGTACTATGTTACCACAATTTTTTTTTAACATCTTTATTGGAGTATAATTGCTTAACAATCGTGTGTTAGTTGTATAACAAAGTGAATCAGCTGTCCGTATACATACATCCCCATATCCCCTCCCTCTTGCGTCTCCCTCCCACCCTCCCTATCCCACCCCTCTAGGTGGTCACAAAGCACCGAGCTGATCTCCCTGTGCCATGCGGCTGCTTCCCACTAGCTAGCTGTTTTACATTTGGTAGTGTATATATGTCCATGCCACTCTCTCACTTTGTCCCAGCTTACCCTTCCCCCTCCCCGTGTCCTCATGTCCATTCTCTATGTCTGCGTCTTTATTCCTGTCCTGCCCCTAGGTTCTTCAGAACCCCTTTTTTTTTTAGATGCCATATATATGTGTTAACATACGGTATTTATGCTTAAACACATATTGAATAGTACACTTGAATGAATTATACGGTATGTATATTGTATCTCAATGAAACTGCCTCAAAAAACAAAAAGTATATTTTCTGAGGCTCAGGTGAACGTGAGCCACTAAAGGGTGAGCGAGGTGAGAGGGTTTATGGTTCACACGGAGAGGTCGATGCGGTACTTGAGGGAGAGCCGACGCTGCCGTAATCCCATAAATTGCTCAGGTTTGCCTCCAGCTCTTTTCTGGGCATGCTGTATATTCTTGTGGCATTTTCATTTCTACCCTAGAGATAGATCCATTCTGGGAAGGCAATCATGACCCTAAGGCTTAAGACCAACTACTTTGCTAAGCTCTTGGTACCATCCATGTTATAAGTTATTGAGAGTTGAAGAACTGACTCGATATTGATGCCTCCTGTCTCCTCGGATGTAACTGTGCTGAAGACAAGGATGACATTGCTCAAGTTTGCCTGCCTGTCCCTTCAGTAATTCAGACACCACCTCAGACCACAGACAGGGATGACCGCCACATCAGAACCTTGACAGCATTCGCTATTAGATTATTTTTAGACCTTTCCATTTCCCCCTTAGCTGAAATATCCCTGGATACTTTATAACCTGAGAGCTTCAACTGTTTACTTTTCGCTAAAGAAAGAAAAAGTCCAGAGCTGTTAAATCTAACCTCAAATTTCACAAGTTGGGACTCAAATTTGCTTCTAGATCCCAAGTTGTTCAGTAATCCATTCCACACCTCCTGACACTCCTCTTGTTAGACTATTTCTATACCATATAACATCCACAATACCCTCAGAGTAGTCACCACATTGCACAATTTTTGGCATATTTGTCAGTCTCCCCTAGTAAACTGTGAACTTCACAATGGCAGGGGCTATGTGCTCTTTATCTCCTCCCTTCAAAGTAATGGGCCCGCAATAGATGCCCAAAAGAGTGTTAGCTAAATGCATCAGTGAATTAGAAATGACCCGGTAAATGAATGGCATTGAAAGAGCCCAGTAAATAAAATAAATTCTTCACTGATTACAAAAAAGGTATTTCAGTGAAAAAAGTGTTCGGTATTGTGACTAGTAAGATATTTCATGGGCCAGTCATCAGTCACATGTGTGGAGATGTATATCTTTGCTTTCCTGATACCCCTTGCAGCCTCTGTAGCGACAGTATGCCTTCCTTACTGGCTGTGTATATAAATTTACAGTCCAAAATTTGCGGTCTTTTTAAACAAGAGCAAAGCATTGTCTTTCAAAATAAGCATAATTTCCTGCTGATGGCATAACAGAAATAGATCAAAGTCTAACTGCTTTTTTCAGACCCAAAATGGTCTCTGTTTACCTTACTCATTTAAAATATTACTCAATTGATGTACCATAAAATATAAACCAGGAAGGGAGGAATGCAGAATTCCCAATAGAATGCTTATTAACGGTAGGATCCTGTCACTCTTGTCTGAGAAATATTGTATATTAAATATGTGCACCAGATTTTTGGCCCACTCTATTCCAATAGAAAAATCTATGTAAGTTGTTTAACCTTATAGCTTGAACACTCACTAAAGCCAAGAGCTGAAATATACACAGAGGCTATAAAACATATGAATGAACAAAAAATGGAATGTATTTATAGAATGACAAATTAGCCACATTAAATTTAGAGAGCGGAAGGGGAGCCTCTCAAGGATCTACAGATTTTCAATTTCATGTGAGCATTTGTTTGATTCTGATGTTTGGCTGTTCCATTTAAGGTAACTATTTTTACATCGTGGCATTTCCCCTGTATTATTTTTGTTCTAAAGTCTCGAATAAGACTAGTGGGTACTATTAAAAGCTGTTAATGTCAACTCCTGAATGGATAAAATTTAATACCAGGAAGAGTGATGTTTATTGTATAAATAGTGATTTATACAATAATGATGTAGATTTAACTTTAGATGTTGCTTATTATTCACTCATTTACTCACAATGAATTTGTAAAATATTTACTGAGACTTTACTATGAACCAGACGCCATGCTAGGTGCTAAGGACATGGAGATAAAAGACATAGTTTTATCCTGAAAGAACTCACAGTTTAGTGGTGAGAGACAGATAGATTAACAGATATTTCCAATATTTGATTAGCAAAGTGGAGATAATCACAGGGGGCTAATGGAACATTGAAAGTAGACACCTAACTCAGCCTATGGATCATGGTTGGCTTCCAGGAGGAGGTGACAAGTAGGAATTAGGAGCAGAGAAGAAAACATTCTGGATAAAGAGACAGCATGTGAGAAACTCAGAGACATAAGCAAACCATCCCCAGTGGCAGAACACTGAGCCTTTTTGTCACTCAAGAGATTCTTAGCTTTAAAGCATTAGTTAACCAGCCGATGTTTTCTGTGCTTGGACATTATTTCTTTCCCACATCATCAGATTAATTTGTCTTTTCAGGTTTGTCCCGAGAGTTTTAATCAGAACTTATTCTTGTGATTTGGATCTGGGCCGAATATGAGTCTATGACACCTTTATCTGTTCACTCTAGCTTGATGATCTATTCCAAGCGAGTGGAACCCAAAAGTATGGAGCATGTAAAACATTTTCAACTGACAGATCTACATTACTTTACAACTTTAAAACATGTGCTTACCTCATCAACTCATCTGCCCTCACAGCCATCTTGTGTGATAGGTATTATTAATGATAATCCTAACTTTTAAAAGTGAAGAAAAAAGAAACTCATAGAAGTTTCTGACATGGCACACTCAGACTGGGTAAATCAGATAGTTTAATATAAATATTACTTATCAAGTATGGACAAAGTTTAGGATCACCAACAGGGGAGGGTGTGCTAACCTGGGCTAATAAAGTCAGGTAGGATATATGTGTACATATAACTGATTCACTTTGCTGTATAGCAGAAACTAGCACAGCATTGTAAAGCAAATATGTACAAACAAAAATTAATAATAAAAAAAAAAAAGCCAGGTAAGGAGGCTTTACCACGCTAGGCCTGGGTTAGTATCCTACTGCTGCTGTAGCAAATTACCACAAACTTAGTGGCTTAAAATAACAGGAATTTATTATCACACAGTTCCAGGAGTCCAAAATTCAGAATCAGCTTCCCTGTGCTAAGTCATGATGTTGACAGGGAACAGTTGCTTCTGTGGGTTCTAGGAGAGAATCCACGTCCTGGCCTTTTCCAGCCTCTGGAGGCCATCTCCATCCCTTGGCTCACGTCCTCACATCACATCACCTTTTCTCTCCCTCTGAAGGACCCTTATGATGATAATGAAGGCCCATCAAGATAACCCAGGATAATCTTATCTCAAGATCCTTAATTTTATCACATCCACTAAGTCCCTTGAAGCAACAGTCACAGGTTCCAGGGAAGATGGATATCCTGGGGGGCTATCATTCAGCCTACCACACCTGAGATGCAAGGGAGGGGAAGGTGATCAGGGCTCAGAGAGAGCTGCATAGAGAGGGCACCTGATGTAAAATGTCTCTCTTCTTCAGAGAGACACAGCTGACGCACAGACCCTCCAAGGAGGACCTGGAAGAATAAATACTGTGTCCTTATGCTCTCCTGCCTCTGACCTCCTACCTGAGTCTCCTACTGGCCAAACCCAACCAGTAGCCGGAAGGCAGTGAGAGCCCACTAATAACATTTATGCATGTTGGATTGTCCGATGCACAGTCAGGTAGAGAAGAATGAAGGGAGGTCCATGGGGCAAACAGAGGACCTCCAACAAGCTTGCTTTTGTGAAACTATTTGTAATTTTTAATTATTCTTACAAAAGATATATGTGCTCATTACTTTAAATGCCTAACAGTAAAGAAGTATAAAAAATAAAATGGAAATTTTACCCCCCAACCTGCCCCAACATCCTTCACACTCCCCTCCTAACTCAATCTCCAGGTGGCGGGAGCCACAAATGTATGTATCAGAGGAAAAACTGATTACACCCATAAAATCTTCTTCAACATTTTTCCTGAGGCAAAGTATCCCTTTTGCCTGGAATTCTTCTCCCTTCATCATTTTATGCTTAAACCCTACTCACCTCTCAGGTCTCATCTCGAATAGCACTTCTTCAGGGAAGCTGTGCCTAACTTCCCAGTATAAATTAGATCCCCATCCCCATATATGTTATACATTTTTAGGATCTGGCATTTTCCTATAGTCAGTAAAGATAATTTTCTTTGTCTGCTTAATTGATTAATGCATGTATGTTTATCTCCCCATTGGTTTCTGAGTTCTAGGATGCCCGATACCCTCTGTAGCCCCAGCAGTGGCTGGCACATACTAGAAATAAAATGCTTTATGTCTATGTGCGTACCTTAACTTAAAATTTCACTTCTATAACGAAAGTTCAAAGTTGAGTACAAGCAAACTCACCAATATTTAATATATTTTCACATTTGTGCTCCCCGTCTCTCTCTCTCTCTGGCTTACTCCCTCTTACTCTTTCTTCCTTCCCCATTTTTCTCTCCTTCTTTCTCTTTTTCTCTCTCCTTGTTGATTTCTGTGCTAAATACCTGATTTCTCATTCAAGCTCTATTTGACATCTGGAAATGTTAAACAATACTTAACTCAGGTGGGGGAATTTTTTTATTGTTTCCCTCTGCTTCATGGTAGGTTTTGGGGGGACTGTTTATCAGCTGACATTGTATGATTCTCATTTCTATTCTCATATTAGTTTTGATTGCCATCATCTGTTCATTGTGATATGTCTTATATTTTTCTGGCTCAGAACAATAGTAGTGTGAGTGGCTTACTAAATTTCTTAGCTGAAGAGAGCTTTCTTCTCTCAGACTTGGGAAGTACAGCTTCTAAAATCAAGAGTGCTTTCTTTTGTTCTTTATAGAAAGTGTTCGTATATTTTCTTACTTTGTGATTCTTTTATATTTTGGTAAGACTCTTTATTTTCATTGTTTTTTCCCCCCTTTTTTCTCTTCATCACCAAGCCTTTAAGGTTGTTCCCCTCTGCGGATATAGTGTCGTAATGAGACTCCAGCCTCTGGTCTTGTGTCTACTTTGAATCTCCTTCCCTCTGAGCTCTCAAGTCTTGGCCCTGTCCTCAATATTTCCACCTTATGGTGGGACCCCTCTTGTCTAGAGTTAATAGTATTTGCATTCTGTCACCCTTAGACCCCGTTGCCCTCTTCTCTCTTCCTTGCAGCCTCCACATGGCTCTCAGTTCCAGCGTGGGCTCTGTAGCTGGCTCCACTGCTCTGGAAAAATTTCCCTACTTATATGTAAATTGTAGTTTTCTCTGTCTCTTGGTCAGATCATAGGCATAGGGTCTGAATAATTTTCTCTTTTCTCCTTGGGAACGTGTATTTTTTTCTTGGAAAATGTCTGGAGAAACTCGGATTTAGAAGGCTACCCTGTATCATGGGAAATGAGAATTTCAATTGTGTTTTGAAAGAACAGATATTAACGGCCTCTTTTATGCAAAATATAGCTAGAAAAGTGTTCAAGTATCAGATGTTGTATTAACTCATATTTTTAAAATTAAATTTAAAAACGCTTTTCCCAAAATTGATCTCAACCTAAAGGCCATCCACATCAACAACAGTGTCTTCTCCAACCCTCATTTTTGTTTCTAAAGCCATCAGTCAACAGACTTCTCTGTAATAGTAGAAGGCTAATCAGTATTGTTTTTGAGAGTTGTAGAAGTCCCCAAATATCTGTTCTTTACTTCCTCTCCAGTAATAGAAGCCTGTTTTAGTTAGGCATATGACTATGCTAAGTAACAACTACACTTCTTAGCTTCCCTTATAGCAAAGTATGGTCATAGAACATATACTGCTCAGTGGTATATAACTAAAAAATCATGGTGTGATTTCTGTAGCGATCCCTAAAAGAAATGACTACGCTCTTATTTACCCTTCCTTATTTCTGCTTGATGGAATACCAACATAATGGTTGGAGCTCAAGCAGCCATCTTAAACTAGGAGGTGAAAGTCCCACAAGTTCAAGATAGAAGAATAACAAGATAGAAATAACATGGTTTCTTGATAATTGTGGAGTTGCCATATCATTCTAGGAATGCAAAATTGCAAATTGCATTTAAGGAAGAGAGAACTAAGTACCTGTGATTTTCAAGCCACTGTCATTTTATGTTTCCTGTCATTCTCAGCCAGACCTAATTCTAAAAGTAAGCTGGAACTCTAAAATAAACTGATGTAGACAACTGCTCTGTATCAACTGTAGCTGCTAAATATAGTACTAAAATTACCTTTGGCTCATATAAGTATAGTTCAGTTCTGAATTATCAAGAACAATGTTGCTTCATCTATGCATGGAACTGTCTACATTATGTGTAAATTTCCTCCATCTTCTTGTTGATGTAATTGATTCTGTATTATAAGATACTTGACCTATTATCTTTAACTTATAATTACCATCATTTCTTCCAACTTTGTTTCTTTAAAAAAACTCATACATGTTTTGTAAGATTTTGTAAAACATGTAAGATTTTCTTACATGTTTCATAAGAAAAAACTCATACATGATTAGATGCTTTATAGTATATGTTTCTAATGAAAATGAATAACATTTTCAACTACTATATTTTATAATTAGTTATGTATCAGTATTGCTGTTGATTTGTATAAGTTGGTTCTGTATCCAGCAACCTCATTAAGCTCTCATATTAATTCTAAAAGTTGCCTGTAGGTAACTCAATTGTATGTTTAAAATGTTCAGGAAACATTACTGTAAATTAATTTATTTACTGTGCAGCAACCACTCCAAAAGACAAAGCTAGGTAGATGAGGGAGAAAATGAAAAGATGGATAAATAAATAAGGTATACCCTGAATCAGTAAAAAGCTAATATACTTTGATGTACCATAAGATAGAGAGTTTCTCTATTTTTATATATGAGGATAAGAATGAATTAATTGTATCATTAAAAGAACCATTAATTTTGATTTTTATTCCCCATAGATTTCAATAAACTGATCAACTTAATTACTGAAATTCATTTAGGTCAATACAGTAACTTATTTATAGGGAATAAGCCCACCTTAGATGTTTTGTTCACACTGGGTAGATGCTCAGACAACCTAGAATGGTCTTGATGTAGGAATGAATACTACCTCTTCAAAAGCCAGCTCAGTCAAATTCTTCATTCATATTGGATGACACAGTTCCTCTAAAATTATTCACACAGAAACTTTGCAACTGCATAAATTATTTCAAGTGGCTGATATCACATTCTATGAAATCTTTTACCTTCAATGAATGGCTAATGAGCCTGTCTGCTATTGACAAATGGGAATGGAATATATTAGTCATAAAGAAAAATAGGCTCTCCAAGTTAAAAACTGGAAATAAATAGGAAAAGCAAACCATGAATAAATATCATGCCTTGAGAAGAAAGTTGAAAAACTCTGCCAGATTTCATGAGAAATTTTCTCTTTTTTACAGTTCAAAATAAGTCTTTTCAGAGTGATTCGATTGTTTTTCACCCTTCAACTCATTCAGAGTTCATTATATTATCTCATATTGGTAATTTAATTTTACTGTATTTAATATTTTAGTGTTGCTCTAGCAGAGAGGAAAAGGTGTCCCTGGCCTGTGTCTAAGACCAGTCATAAAGTGACATACTATTGTTTTATACTCCCTTAAGAAAAAAAATCATGGTGATTGTAGAAAACAAGTGATGGGAAAGTAATCACGGATCTTCTTAAGCATTTTTCCCTAGAATTAACCTTGGTGATAATGTTGACCATCAGAGGAACCACCTTGAGCCTCATTCAATAGCAGTGTTCTTTGTAATGTGTAATGTGTAACCTACTGCCATTTTCATTCATATAAAAAATTCATTATAATAATAACTCTGAACAGAGCCATATCTATGCCAAGAGTCAAAAATCACTCACAGATTTCTAATGAGAATTAGAGAATTCCAATGGCAAATGCACATGTAATAAGAGAATCAACTCTGCTGGTATTTGAAGAGTTAACATTTTACACCCATTTGATAAAGTTTTTAAAAAGTCTGACAAATAATATGTTGGCAATAGGAACTCTCAGGCATTACTGAAGGGAATATACATGTGGGACCACCACTTTGACAAATAACTAATTCATATCTAATAAGCTGAATTTATGCACTCTTCAACCCAGGAATCCTAGCTCTAAGTTTATATTCTCACACGTGTTTAAAAACAGGTGCAAAGAAATGCTTATCACAGCACTGTTTTTTAATAGCGAAAAAAATTGAAAACAACCTAAATATCCATCAACAGGAGAATGGAAAAGCAAAAGGTGATATAATCATACAAAAAACCACTACACTGCAGATAAAATAAACAAGCTAGGTTTACAGATGTCAATATGTATAAATATTATTAAAAATCATTGTAAAGCATATGTATAATATGGAGCAATTCATATAAATTTTTAAATTATTTTATATAGTTTATGAATGTATAACTTAAAAAATGAAAACATTCTAGAAAGTGATAAACACCGATTCCAGGAATGGATGAAGAATAGCAGTGTGATAGAAAACAGGTACACAGGGATTTTTCAACTCTGTAGTACTACATATCTCATGTGGAGAATGAATGAATACAGGATTGTTATTTTACTCTATATTTCCTCATATCTGATATATAATTATAATAATTATATAAATTATAATAATTTATATTATTTTATACCCAAAACTGGCAAGAAGGAGTATTTATCTCAGAACCCCATACCCCACTGAGGCCTGAGTTTCTAATTAAAGACCTCCCCTGGGAGATAACCCCCAAAGGAAAGAAGGAGATACTATTCGTAGACATCTTCTACCAGCTCATGCCACTGTCTAGAATTTACCCAGAAACATGACTTAGAAGCAACCCATGGACACCACAAATTCCATGTCTGAACGCTAAAGCTCAAGCATTGCTTCTACAATCAAATCACAGGAACTTTTCGCATGTTTCTCTATTTCCTCATTTCCGTCCTTGGATTACTTGCTTTCACATCTGCTTCTCTTACTCTGATAGAAAAGAGTGGCTTTTATTCTCTCTATAGACGTGACATGTCTCGGCACAGAGAAACTTCTATCACTGTGCACTCTTTTATTTTAAAAGTTAATGTAGAAAGAAAGTGGAGTCTATGGTCAATAGAACTGGTTTAAGACTTGGTACTATTTGTGATTAATGAGCTGAGTGATCTCTGAAAGTTTTTAACAACCTCTTATTCTGCTTCATTTCCTCATTTTAAAAAGAAGAGCAGGGAAAAAAACAAAGAAGAGCAGGGGAAAAAAAAAGAAGAGCAGGGAACTCTACTCAATATTCTGTGAGAGCCTATATGAGAAAAGAATCTGAAAAAAGAATGAATATATGTATATGTATAACTGAATCACTTTGCTGTACACCTGAAACTAACACAACATTGTAAATCAACTATACTCCGATAAAGTCTTTTAAAAATTATAAAAAAAAAGAAGAGTAGTATTTGTGGGATTCTTATCAGTATCAGATGAAATCAAACATGTAAGTATTGATAAAAAATATACTTTAAAATATTTTATGGTACATTGTGTAATTGTGGTGACTGTTCAAATCTGATGATATAATATTAAAGTTCAATTCACTGAACATAATTTTATAAGGATCTGGCTAAGCTAATAGAAAACAGTCATAGCTTTCCAGAGTTCCACTATATCAAATGTGAGATATGACACTCCCTGCAGAAGTTAGGTACAGAAGTACCTAGCCTGAGCTATATGTTCCATGGATGTAAATATAAAGCACGGAAAGAAGTTATTTTGTTATTGTTTTTATTCCTCTCACCTGCTTCTATTAACTGCCTTGTAAACCTTGTAAGCAATCATGCCTGAACTCATTCATTACAATTGGGCCATTGTAAAATCTTTCGGACGCAGTGTCGTTCATTTTTAGCTTGTGGTCCTCCCTTCAATTCCCTCTCAGTTGTTGGTCTTTAATGTTGGTCCTTTGATAACTTCAACATTTATGCTGTAACCTTCCCTAAACCCTGTTCCTCAAGCTCTTCAATTTAGTGTCTGTCATCTCCATCTTTTTTTTTTTTTTTTTTTTTTGCGGTACGCGGGCCTCTCACTGCTGCGGCCTCTCCCGTTGCGGAGCACAGGCTCCGGACGCGCAGGCTCAGCGGCTCACGGGCCCTGGCTCACGGGCCCAGCCGCTCCGCGGCATGTGGGATCTTCCCGGACCGGGGCACGAACACGTGTCCCCTGCATCGGCAGGCGGACTCTCAACCACTGCGCCACCAGGGAAGCCCCCCTCTATCTTATTTTATACACACATCAACATACCTGGAATTACTCTACTTCCAAAATCAAAACCTGAGAAAGTCTCCTCTCTGAGTCAACCCTCAGGCTATAGTTTTTATTTCTTTGTTTCTTGATCTTACTGAATCTACTCCTCATCTCCAGTGTGCCTTTGATCTGGATCTCTTTCTGTTCTTTCAGACTATAACATCCATCAAGAATTACTTATCTTCCTACCCAAGCCTAGATTTCATGATCAGTCATGTCAGAACTGCTCTCATCAGAAACATAGAATTCTTTATAATCTTCAATTTCTGTCATGCCAACTTTCCACTTCCCAAATCTGCCCATTATGTTATTCATTCTCCTCTGTCCCCAAATCACAAAACATATCTTCAAGCAATGCGTCTGAAGGAGCTCCTCTGCTAAAAAAACTTCCTCCATTGAGTTACCATCCCATCTTGTTTCGTAGACACCAAATATTCCTCAACTTCTTGCAATCTGACCTCTCATTCCAGTATTCTTAAGCCCGCTTCTTTATGGTTTTCAAAGACCTCCTACTCATCCAAACACCCTTTCCTTGGGACAGTATCATAACTTGACACTACTTTGATGCCTCTATTTCACCTTCTCCTGCTTCCTTCTGGTCAGTGAAGGCATTCTTCATACATATACTCTTTATGCTCTTCTGCAATTGCTCCAATTCGACAGATCATCTATAATCATGGTCTCATTAACTGCCTCTCGACAGATGTTTCCCAAATCTATGCCCCCAGCATAGCTTCTCCTGAATTTCCTACTTCCTAATAATTCTCTCTCCTTAGAGGCTCTACAAGCAGCAAAAATAAGCATGCCCACCCCAGATCCTGAATCCCTCCTCAAACCTTGTCTTCCCAATGTCAGTAAATGCCATCATGAGCCTGCTATTCAGATAAGCCCGGAACCTCATGTTTATCTCTTATTCCTTTACTCTTCTACCTCTCATCCACAAATTCTGTATGAATACTCTCCAATGTCTGTGGAATTCTCACCCTTCTTTGGGGTTCTAATGCCCCTTTTATCTCTTTATCTGGCTTTTATGATAATAGGCTGTTAGCTCTTTTCCCTGACCCTCTTGTGGATCCTTCTCTCCTATTACATCTAATCCAACTACTGCCAAAGAGAACTTTTGATCAGAGCATAGTTCTGATTAGATTACTTCTCTCCTCAGAAATCATCAGTTGTCTGTGTATTACAGCTGAAGTTATTAAATATGGAATTGAAAACCCCTCGCGATCTAGAGCCAACTCATCTTTTCTGACCTCATGCATCTGTAACCACAACAGACTAGTGGTTATATGCTTTACTCTAAAGTTAGGGAGACTTGGTTTCAATCTTGGCTCTACTACTTCATTGTTGCCATAAGTGTTGATTAAGCTCTTTATAATGTTCCAGAAATTATTTGGGGAGCTGGAAATACACAAGTGATCAAGAATACAAGGTTCCTGCTCTCACAGAACTTGCATATTCTTTCAATAAATACTTGTCAAGAAAGGTCTACTATGTGCCAAGAGGTTCTACTACTATTTGGGTATAGGGGATACAATTGTGAATAAAGCAGACAGATAAGTAAATGAATAAATAAATGACTGAGTAGACAAATACAAGTATATAATATATAAATATATGTCATTATAATTCGTTTCAAGATTTGATAGGCTGTTCAGGGAAGGCCTGTCTAAGCTGCTGACACTTGGGTTGAGAGCTGGGGGAAGAGCATTCCAGGAGAGGGATTAGCACGTGCAAATACCCTTGGCAAGAATGTCAAGAGTGAGCTTAGACTTATTAGAGAAATAGGAAAGGACTATGTGAGGGAAGGGTGCTGTGACTTTAGGCAAGTTACTTACTCTGTCTTTGCCTCAGTTCCTTCACCTCTCAAATGATACCAATACTATACTTCATCATTTTGTAGTGAGGTTAAAATGAAATAATGCATATGACATGCTTAAAAAGTGGTATTAAACGTTAGATAAATTGTAGCTGTTACCACCTTTGATGCAACCACTGCACTAGGACTTCATGATACAGTCTCCCCTTCCAAGTGCTCCAAACTTCCTATCCCCTCTCCAACATATCTTTTGTTCACGATGTTCCTTTCCTTAAAAAAGAAATCTCATTTCCCCTCATTTTTGTCTATCAAAATACCATCCATATTTCAATATCATTTCTTCCATGAATCCTGCTCTGATTTTACCAGCGAAATTCATTTCTCATCTCTGGGCTTCCTTAATACTTTGTAAACATTCTTTTCAAGCCCAAATCACATTTCCCACTGCCTCACTTCCTTTACTAGATTCTGAGCTTCTTTAGGATGAAAGCAAGTGTTCAAATTTTTATCCGCAGCCCTAGCACCTACTCATGACACTACCTTGCCCAATTTATATAAATGCCTGATAAATATTTATCAAACTGATTTGGAATTGAACTAATTCAGTTCACCTTGGGCTTGTCACTTGATCCTTTCCATTATTGCTTAATTTATCAAGAGTGGCTTATGATTTTCTTTAACTTTTCCTAGAAATAATATAGGCCCATTAAACTACAATAGATAGGAACTGATATACAGTAAATTCTCATTGTTCATGGTAGTTACGTTCTATAAAGTTCTACAAACACCCAGTTAGCAAATACTGAGTCACTGATCCTAGAAGTAATACCGAGTTAGGCTCCTGTGAATCTCTAGTTACAACATTTTTGTCAACCAATCAACAGTAACCTTATTTAATGTGCATTGATGATTAAAGACACCATTTGAATGTATATTGTTGGCTCATTAACACTGAACTCAATCCAACAGCAGTATAACCATGCCTGGATGAAGTTTTTCTAGCGTACCTATATTTTCTATAAAGCACATCACAGCCTTCTTGCAGCACTTCAGCTCTACACTTGAGGGCCATTTTAAATAGCAACATCACCAGTGAAACACAAAAAAATGAAAAATATGACACTAAATATATTACAAAAAGACACTTGGTATGAGCTGAAACAAGAAGGCAGTTCATCATCTTATTCAACCTTAGCTGGGAACATGCGTGTTGGGCAACTCAAATTTTTCTCTGCTGTGTACAAGTCCACAAATGACCACAAAAGCACTGTGAGTTTTGATCTGCGGGTTACAAATAAATTTTTGCAAGTAGGCAAGTTCACAAATACAAAATCTATGAATAATGAGGTTTGACTAGATGTGCCTCTGTGGTGTGTTGTTACAGTAATGGTCCCACATTAAGTCCTGCTTGCCTGTATCCCCATCCTTGTGTTATCCCCTTTCACACTGACTCCAGCTTTGGCCACGTGACTTGCTTTGGTCAGCAGGACGTTAGTAAATATGGAGCAATCAGAAGCTTGAAAAGTGCTAGTCATTAGGGCTTGAACTCTTAAAATGCTGCCACCATGTGAAGAAACCAGGACTATTGTGCTAGAGAGGAAGGGATGAGCAGACAGCCAGCATCCACCACCAGACCTGTGCATGAGGCCATCTTCGACCACCTAGCCAGTTAAGCCACAAGATGACTGTAGCACGTAAATCACTCCAGGACACTCAATAAGAAAGCTGCCCAGCTCAGACCCTCTTAAATTGCTGAGTCACAGATTGTGAGCAAATAAAATGGTTGTTGTTTTAAGCCATTAACTATTGTAGTAATTTGTTACAAAGTAATAGATAACTTATACAGCCTCCATATTCCTCAGGTCTGTAGTTTTAAGAAGATTTTTTAAAATTGCATACTTCAAAGAAATCTGAAGTTTATTTGCAAATACTCCACATAATCTTAAATAAGTTATTCCTCTCATACATTGCATGTTAGAATACATTCCTTCTAGATCCTCAATGAAATCAAATGACATCTTGCCATCCACACTCATCGTAAGCAATGTGATTGCCCACGTTTCCCATAGTTGGCAAGGAAGAGCAATGTCCCCAAGGCAATTGCTTATTCTTCTGATATCCCCACTGGGAGCATTTCTGCAGCAGACTACACCCACCCTTCCTTCCTTCCTCCTCCCCCTCCCCTTCCCCTTTCTTCTTCTTCTTCTTCCTCCTCTCTCTCTCTTCTTTCTCTGTTTCTATCTGCAACAGTAAGCCAAACCTCTCTGAACTGTAAGAGTTTTGTTTTTAATTTCCTTAACTCCTATCTCAGTTAGATTGTAAATTATGAAAACTAAAAATGTCTTATTTTACTATAGGATTTCCAGCAGTGCCTACACTAGTATTTTTCATTTGTTATAGATGCATGTGCATGCATACACAATAAAGTTAGGAGGAAGAAAAACCTAGTACTGCCTTTCCAAAAATTGAATTTGGAAGGTAGGTAGATGAAAGACATTGTGAAATAAAATATGTACATATATATCTGACCATACGAATGAACTGTTATTTAATATCTTGCTTATAAACTGTTTATAATATTTTTCTTTATTTTGACTTTTTTTATTCTTTTATACTAAGCCTGACAACTACAAATCATACTAAAGATTGATGTGTTTTTCTACTTATTTTGTGTAAAGGAAGAGCTATGAAGGGAATTAAGAAGGACATGACTTTTGGAACATTCAAGCACAGACTTGTAGGCTTTGGAACTTCAGGATTCTTTATAAGAAAGTGCCCATGGTCTAGGAGGCTGGGGTTCTAGCCCACGTGATTATGGATTCCTTTTCCTTTTAATATTCTGTATGTTTGGTCTATGATGTTCGGAAGTCAACTCTTAACAGAGAATGGAGAAGGGTGAAAAACCATAGACAATAAAGAGTTGAGAGGTTTGTCTCGGACAGGAATTTCCTTTCCACTAAAGCAAGAAGTGATGTCCTAATCCATAACAAATTTCTTATAAATCTCTCCTCTATAGTCACTATCACCTAGTTTTGAGGAGAACATATAAGACTTTTTTTAATCTCCACATAATTTCTTCATCGATTGGCTAAATCTATAAAACTTGGTAGTATTGAAAGTTGAATTCTCATAGCAACAATTTAAAGACTTCATAAATTGAAAATATTGAACTGGACCTGAGCCCTGTGCTCCCAGAAAAGAACAGTCATTGAGAAATCTCCCCCTCACCATTTTTGCTTTCCAAACTCCCCTCACCATTTTTTGCTCCAGGAAATGGTCAATCACAAAGAACCCTTCCCCATGTGACTCAAATAAGACTCACTGTCCACTCTTTCCCATGACTCCCCAAAGACTCCAGATGATTCCTTCTTTATCTGCCTATTGTTAAAGAAAAAAAATTCTTGCAACTATTAAAACAATACTTTAATCGAAACTATCGCAATAGGAGTCAACTCTATTGTGATAGGGGAGAGAGACTGCGCTCAACTCCAACTCCAACAAGGAGAAATGGAGATTTGTAGCCAAGGAGTAGAGTGAGGGGATCAGCAGATGTAAAATTGCTAAGAGGAAACATCAAGGGTAGGGGGATTCATGTCAAAAATTGGCCTAACAGGATTCTTGCTAAAAGCAAAACAATGACTTATACATCAAAGGTGGGGATGAGGGACTTGATCAGATATCAGTGGTGCTCTGATATCAAGGTTGGGGTATTCCACTGAGCTGACTTAGCAGGATTCTTGCTAATGCTAGGCTCAACAATAACAGACACAGAAGGCAAAGGTCAAGGGTCTCCTGAGAAGAGGGCTCAGAGGAACCTAATTCAAGTTTGGTCAAGGAGTATCTTTGACCCTATACAAAACCCCAGCCTGCCCTTCCTTTTCTTTGAGACATTTCTCATTAGTGAAAGTTCTCTATGTTACCATAACCTCAGTAAGATCATCTCCTTGATCTTTCCATTCTTTTTGTTTTTAAAAATAACATTGGCGTGTTTGTATTACTTTGGAGCAGAGGTTCTCAACCCCAGCTCAAGAGGCTCCAGGAGTCCACGGCCCCTGGAACTGGAGACTGAACTGTGTGAAGATGCAAATTTGAGGGAGCAAAGATTTCATGCATAGTGTTCATATCAAATTTTCAGGCAAATATGTGTCCCCATAACAATTTAAGAAGTACTGATAGTTGTTTTCCATGTTTTAATTTGTTTTAAGTGTGGGATGGGATTAGTTCTGTGTGATTTAACTCAGAATGGAAGAGACGTATTCCCTGTTTTCCTTAGCAAGGTTCAAATTCACAGGTATCTCTTTTCTCTTGTGAGAAAAATTGAAGAATTGGGTAGGACAATAAGTTAATTGCAGCAATTCTAGGTGTCTCAGGCACAGAATTAATAATTCTGTGCTAATTCTAGGAGGTTAAGTAATCTTCATAAAACACAGGTTAGGTGAAGTGAAGGTAAAAGTAGCTCTCTTTGGGATGCTAGAAAATAGAATCTGATTCCATTTGTATGGTTATCATTGCCCTTTTAAATTCTCATTATCTCCGTTAATCACAGTGAACTCTTTCAGCACAAATTAATAGTTCATGCAAACCTTATATGTTTCACCCTTCCACAGGAGTTTCTTCAAGTCAGTGCTTATGCAGTGGGTCTGAATATACGACCACAAATATTAATTATCAAATATTATCAAGTATTTTATTTTCTTTGAATCAGGATAAATCTAACTTCAAACCCCCATCCCAGTGGACTGGGAGAGAATTCAATCTCATACATTTCCAGGGCTACTTTCACTACCCAGGATGGACAACAGTGCAGGGATTATGCCCATTCATTCAACACCTGCAATTAAGCCTGGTACCAAGTATACTATAATCCTCACCATCCAGCATTGCATATTCACTAAATAATTTTTCTCCATGGTATTTATTTCAATCTGACAATATAATATATTTCATTTATTTTTTTGGTCTATTTCCCCACTCTTGAAATGTAAACTCTTGTGAGTAGAAATGTTTCTTCTTTTACTCCCCATTGTATCCACACTACCTGGTACCAGGCTTAAAAGCAGGTGCTGAATGAATGGATATAATCCCTGCACTGTTGTCCATCCCTGGGTAAAGGGAGTAGCCCTGGAAATGTATAAATTTGACTTCTTACTCAGAATCTGACTACAGATTCAGTTGCAACAGAGTAATTAGTTCAGCTCATGGAGCCCTGGGACTGAGATGGCTCTGAGCTTAGATTTGTCCTCAATCAAACCAATGGGATTGGGCTTTTGTATCCCCATAGTGCCCAAATTGGAAGAGAGAGGGTGTCTTAGTTTGCTGGGATTGCCATAACAAAATACCACAGACTGGGTGGTTTAAACAACAGCAATTTATTTTCTCACAGTTCTGGAGGTTGGCAGTCCAAGGTCAAGGTGTTGGCAGTCCAAGGTCAAGGTGTTGGCAGGTTTGGTTTCTCCTGATGCCTTTCTCGGTTTGCAGGTGGCCGCCCTCTTACTACATCTTTATTTGGTTGTCCCCCTGTACACATATATCTCTCTGTGTGTGTATTCTAACCTCTTCTTATTAGGATACCAGTAAGATTGGATTAGGGTCACCCTAACAGCCTCATTGTAAAATAATTACCTATTTACAAACCCTACCTCCAAAAACAGTCATATTCTGAGGTACTGGGAGTTTAGGGCCACAACATATGAATTTGGATGTAACACATTTCAGCCCATAGCACTCTACCCTGTGGACCTCCCAAATTCATGTCCTTCTCACATGAAAAATAAATTCATTTTTATCCCAACAGCCCAAAAGTCTTAACCCATTCCAGCAACACTAAGTCCAAAATTTCATCTAAATAGTATCTAAATCAGGTATGGGAGAGACTCAGGATTCTTCTTGAGGCAAAATTCTCCAGCTGTGAACCCACGAAACCAGACAAGTTATCTGCTTCTAAAATACAACGATGGGACAGGCATAGGAGAGACATTCCCATTCCAGAAGGGAGAAATTGGAGAGAAGAAAAAGGGCTATGGGTCCCACGTGCGTGGAATATGCTACCAGAATGCAGAAAAGACTACCAAGTATTTTCCTTCTTTCTCAGTGGTGAAAAATGTGAGATGCAATAATCCCTTTTACATTGGAGGGGATGTCCTTGCATTCTAGACTAATAGACCCTTAAAACTTCACTGATGTGGTAGCTCCCCGGATACCTGTAAGTCTGTCACTCACCCTTTGGAGGGTATGTGTCTTACAAAAGTCTTCAAAGTACTCGCTACTTGTCGCTGGTTAACATGATATCATAAAATAGGACTGGGAAGAGGGGCAAATTGATCTGTAGGGCAGTGGCAAGAGGGGCCTCGGCTAATTCCACAGGATGATCGGAGTTACACGAGCTTTCAGAATTGACCTTGTGTCTCCCCACGGTGTTGAGCAGTCATGAGATGCCCCTGGTAAAGGGGCAGAAATTTGGGCCACCCAGTTCATTTCACCGAAGATCAATTCCTGGAGAGGGACCTGTAGATGAGTCCTTTGGTCTTAAAGGAAGATCTGTGTGATGGATACTTATCCACTACAACATGGATTCATGCTCTTATTCTTAATGGCCAATGTGAGATAACAACTATTGTCTTAGTGAGGCTGAATAATTTGTCTCGGGTTATGCAACCAGTAAGTGGTAGAGCTGAAATCAAACTAGGGGGATTCACGCAAGCTTCTTTACCCCTAAGCATTCCACTCTAATACCTGAAAAAAAGAAAAAGGAAAACAGCACGCTTGATCCAGGCTCTTAGGGAGGGTACCAGGACCAGGTATTTAATGAAAAAAAAACTGAACAGAATAATTTTATCTACTCCCACCATAGTGTTTTCACTATGATAAATCTTTTTACACTATTTCTCCTCCCACCTCAAGCCCAAGAACCTTTTTCAGATTCAGGCTTAGGGCTGAGCTAACATGTTTCTCTGTCATATCCATGGCTTTATTATGCTGTATCTCAAACCAGGGAACACTGGGAATTGGAGGATCTTTCTCCAGGTCTAGAAGTCATTTGAAAATCCAAGGCCCCTGCTCCACCCTCTGGAGCAGCCAACGCCTAAATAATATTCAAACTTCCTGTGTCTGCCAGGTTAGGAAACAGAAGGCACATTCTAAGTCGGTTATTCATAGAGTTTAATTGAGGGATTCCTCAAAGGTGAGGCAGAGTTAAGGAATCCAGCATGTAGATAGAGCAGTGCCTGGGACTAGCAATAGTGAGGACCCTTAAACTTGAAGGATGAGGTGAGGGAGAAAGTGGCTTTATAAGAGGGCCACCTGACCGCCAACTGGGGGAGCCCACAAGGAGAGAGCTGGAGTAATAGATACCCTGGCTTCATGCCCTCCTCTAACCTCTTGCTGCTGCCACTCATTAACAAGATGCAAAAAGAACCCAAAGGGGCATGGGAGCCCTCTGAACAGTTCATACAGGGTAGCATCCTGGGGCATGGAAGGGAGCAGATAAAGGGTGGAGACTGGGTCCGGAGGAGCAAATGGAAAATATCAAACACACTTTTTAACTCTATTACATTGTGCCTTAGGTATCAACAGTTTGGGTGTAGTGGGTCTTACAAGCCTAGTCCAAGTGGAGACACACCTAGAACTTTCTTATTGCCAGCATGTATGTGCCCATAGTGTGGTGGGTAAGAGAGGGGAGGAAGTATGAAGGAGATTAAGAAGAGCAGAAAGAGACTTTAAAAACTCTAATACATTACACACAAGGAGAGAATTGAGGTTAATGTGTGCTTAATTCAGGGACCAGTGTCTGATAGTATTTTTTTAAGGGAATTATCCTTCACCAGAGATATTTACGTAACTCTGTGACATTATATAATATTATGTAATATAGGTTCTTTCTGTCCTTGGACTGCAACCCACAGAAACATTCTATCAGTGAGGTTGAGTTATAATTAGATTCTTCTAGCATGATGCAGTGAACAGTGGACAGTGCATGCGGGCTTTAAGGCAGACTCATCTGTGTAAGATTGAGCAAATTATTTAACCCCTCAAATGAGCCCAATTTCTTCCCCAAATGAGTATAATAACAACAGTCACCATTTATATAGCACAGCCACGCACTGTGCTGGTGAAGTGGATATTCATATGTCCACTTTACAGAGGAAGAAAAAGACACTTGGAGAGGTGAAATAATTTCCCCATGGCTACTAAAGGGTGGAGCCAGGATTTAAACCCAGTCTGTCTGACTTCAAAACTCTAGATCTTAATCACTATGCTGAACTCTAGTTCAAATGACTTTTGAGAAAATTAAGTGAACTAAATTTTTTGAAGTGCTTGACTCAAACCTCACATATGTATCATGTTCAATACGTTTGCCAAAAGAAATTGAATGAATGAATGAAACTCTTGCTGAAAGCCCATTCAGTATTGTAATAGTTTATTTAATAGGAAAGGCCCAATGCATGACAAGGAAAGGGCATAGAGAAAGAAGTAATATTTATGTGGCACTGACCGTTCCACGTGCACTAGGTATGTACAATTTACTGATTGGTTGGTGTGACCCAAGTGTCAAGTAATTCTGTATTGATTGATAGCAAGAAAAAGAGTATGTCCAAGCAAAAATGGACTTTTGGTAACCATAATGTCTATGGTAGGCTGCAAGTAATGCCCCCTCAAAGATACAGTCACTTCCTAATTCCCCAACTTATGAATATTCCCTTATATGGCAAAAGAGTGAAAATCATCTTATTTTGCAAACAGTATAACTAAATTAAGGATCTAGAGAGAAGTTTCTTATCCTGGATTATCTAGGTGGGCCTGAAATGCTATCACATGTATCCTTATAAGAGAGAGACAGAGGGAGTTTTGAGACAGACACACACAGAGGAGAAGGCAATGTGAAGAGAGAGGCAAATATTGGAGTGGTGGGGCCACAGGTTAAGGAATGCTTCACTTCAGGAGCCACCAGAAACTAGAAAAGACAGGGAAGGGATTCCCCACTAGAGCCTCAGGAGGGAGTGTGGTCCTGCCAACAGTTGATTTCGGGTTTCTGGCTTCCAGAAATGTAAGAGAATACATTTCTGTTGGTTTAAGTCACCAAATGTGTGGTAATTGGTGACAACAGTGATTGGAAACTAATACACTGTCTTTACAAGTGATACTTGCTTAGGTTGTGCTACCTTTTGAAGGTAACTTTTGACAAAATAAATTATTGTCACTATAATAAAGACTGAATTCTTTAGGAAATATATTATTAATTGCTATAAAAAATTGAAAACCCAAATATTTCATTGAAGAACTACTTTTTTAGCCTTGAGGCTAACTAAAAGAAAGAGGTTGCTACCAATGAATTACATGAGTATGTGGTGTGGGGAAGGATTGGATGACAGGAAAGAAGGAAGTTGAGTCTTGAAGTGGGCAGTGGCAATGCTACTGGAGGGGGTGCCCACTGTATCTTTCCATAAACCATGGCCAGTAGCACAATGCTATGGATACCTCTGGAAAGTGATAAAAAGATGTTGGTTCACAAAATCAGAAATTTCCTGGCTGATATCTGAAACTGACCCCCATACATGGAAGGCAAGGAGAGACCAAAAAAAGAAAGAGGCAGACCACTCCAGGTTGGTAAGTGGCAGTGTTAATAAGCAAGGGAACTTACTTACAAAGCTTGTCTTGGGTGGCCACAAGATGAATAGATCTCTGCACCTGCCCACCAGAATCTTAAAAGTATATATAGAGGCCTTAACTGGGTTCAGTCATATATTCAGTCCAAATGGTCTCAACAATACCTTGCTCTCTCAAGGCTGCATCCTTGAAGTGGCTCCTACTATGGGAATGGTGAGAAGAACATACATTTCAAGGATGGAGAGGGGGTGGGGAGCCTCTGAATGCCTGGGTCCAGCAGTCATGTCATCTCAATGACCTTCTCCAACAAACAACCACCCAAATCTATACACAGAGATAAGAAGGACCTCAAGAACCTCAGTGACAGGGGGATTTGGAGAGATATAGTAGCAGGGAGAGAGAGGATACTCAGTGGCCCCCCTTGGAGAAGCTAAAAGCTCAGTGACTATGATGACACAGATTTAGTTCTGACCTGAGCAGAGAGATATCATTTGAAGGAAGCTAGCTGAGCAGGGACACAGTTTCATGGGTCGAATCAAAGAAACCATGAATACCAGTGCTTAACATTGAACTTGCGGAGTATTTTCTCTCTTGAGTCTCTGTCATCCCATAACAATGAGAGGACAGGTCTCCATTCTGTTGGTTAGAAATACCAATGTCTAAAACAACACGTGGAACACTGTGAGTGTTCACCAATTGTATGCTGATGAGTGAACTTCCAGTGGAACCCATTTGTGTTACTGTGGGAGGGGAGGACATTCTAAAAGACCTCAAATGGGGGCCGTTATTTGGAATCTGTCCTTTATTGTCTTAGGAATAACTTCTGAATATCCAATGGAAGGCAGCCAAAGGGCTGCCCAATTCCATATAATGGACCCTCATTTTGAGGGTTTTGTCAGACTGGGCCTCTTAGCGGGGCTGGATTTATAAGGTTAAAAGGCTTAAAGTCTTCTGCACCTACCAGTTCAGTCTACAGTTAAAAAATAGAATCTCTAGAGCTAGGGATAAGCAGCAGAATGCTGAACCAGAAGCAAAATTTCTTGAATCCCAATCCTTTCTTCCATCCTAGAGCCACATTGGCATTGGTGAGGCTTCAGAAGCTCCTGGAAGATTCCTATCAATTTATTAATAACTAAGGCCTTTTATGTTAAAACAACGGTGCATGATGTTTAGTAAAATTGATTTTTTTTCCCATAAGAGACGTTTAAAATAAATTAGCTGTTTTAAGAGAATCATGGTTGTCAGCAAATGGAAATATCATATGCTTAACTCAAATCACAGCAATGCTGTGTGTTAGTCATTTGATTTCTTTGGGCCTCACTTCTTTCATCTGTAAAATAAGGAGGTTGAAAGAAATAATTATAGCCATGTTAATAGTCACCAATGGTCTAGAAATCTATGACGCAATCACTAAGAGCTGGAAATGTTCTGCTTTTATGATGATAAATCACTTCCTTACTAATGTAAATGTACTTAGAAAGAAGTCAAAATTTACTGGAAGGCAGTGGAAATTAGTCTATTATATGGTCCTTTTTACTACTGAACAACACAAAGTGACAAAGCAACAGTTACCTGGGAAGTATAAGCCCTGGAGACTGACAAATCCAATGATTTTAGGGACTGGATTAGCCTTTTATATTGACCAGAGAAATATTGTGAGCTCTTTGAGTACATGAACCATGTTTGCTGCATGCCTGAAACATAATAGCAGACACTTATGTTTACTATAGAGCCTATTGTCAGACTTTATTTCCAGACACAGGCATGATAAAGAAAACTAGAATTTCTTACAAGCTTTCAGCATTGTATCCATGTTCAACTCTGTTGGAGTTTCAATCAAGGTTTTCCATGGCAACAAATTGATGATGGTCATAATTACAGCACACTGTATTTTTAAAATATTGTATCCAAGTTTCCAAGTATCTTTAATATCTTTATTGGAGTATAATTGCTTTACAATGTTGTGATAGTTTCTGCTGTATAATAAAGTGATTCAGCTATAGGTATACATATATCCCCATATCCGCTCCCTCTTGCATCTCCCTCCCACCCTCCCTATCCCACCCCTCTAGGTGGTCACAGGGCACCGAGTTGATCTCCCTGTGCTATGCGGCTGCTTCCCACTAGCTATCTATTTTACATTTGGTAGTGTATATATGTCCATGCCACTCTCTCACTTCGTCCCAGCTTACCCTTGCCCCTCCCCGTGTCCTCAAGTCCATTCTCTATGTCTGCGTCTTTATTCCTGTCCTGCCCCTAGGTTCTTCAGAACCTTTTTTTTTTTTTTTAGATTCCATATATACGTGTTAGCATACGGTATTTATTTTTCTCTTTTTGACTTAATTCACTCTGTATGATAGACTCTAGGTCCATCCATCTCACTACAAATAACTCAATTTGGTTTCTTTTTATGGCTGAGTAATATTCCATTGTATATATGTGCCACATCTTCTTTATCCATTCATCTGTTGATGGACACTTAGGTTGCTTCCATGTCCTGGCTATTGTAAATAGTGCTGCAATGAACATTGTGGTACATGACTCTTTTTGAATTATGACTTTCTCAGGGCATATGGTAGTCCTATTTTTAGTTTTTTAAGGAACCTCCATACTGTTCTCCATAGTGGCTATATCAATTTACATTCCCAACAACAGTGCAAGAGGTTCCCTTTTCTTCACACCCTCTCCAGCATTTACTGTTTGTAGATTTTTTGATGATGGCCATTCTGACTGGTGTGAGGTGATACCTCATTGTAGTTTTGATTTGCATTTCTCTAATGATTAGTGATGCTGAGCATCCTTTCATGTGTTTGTTGGGAATCTGTATATCTTCCTTGGAGAAATGTCTATTTAGGTCCTCTGCCCATTTTTGGATTGGGTTGTTTGTTTTTTTGATATTGAGCTGCATGAGCTGCTTGTAAATTTTGGAGATTAATCCTTTGTCTGTTTCTTCATTTGCAAATATTTTCTCCCATTCTGAGGGTTGTCTTTTCATCTTGTTTATGGTTTCCTTTGCTGCGCAAAAGCTTTGAAGTTTCATTAGGTCCCATTTGTTTATTTTTGTTTTTATTTCCATTTCTCTAGGAGGTGGGTCAAAAAGGATCTTGCTGTGATTTATGTCATAGAGTGTTCTGCCTATGTTTTCCTCTAAGAGTTTGATAGTGTCTGGCCTTACATTTAGGTCTTTAACCCATTTTGAGTTTATTTTTTTGTATGGTGTTAGTGAGTGTTCTAATTTAATTCTTTTACATGTAGCTGTCCAGTTTCCCCAGCACCACTTATTGAAGAGGCTGTCTTTTCTCCATTGTATATTCTTGCCTCCTTTATCAAAAATAAAGTGACCATATGTGCGTGGGTTGATCTCTGGGCTTTCTATCCTGTTCCATTGATCTGTATTTCTGTTTTTGTGCCATCAACTGTTAATCTTTTCCAGGTTTCTATACCAACCCTCTTATCTGAGCCCTCCATGATCACTTACTTTTGTGACTTTAAAATCACCTTTTTGCTAAAATTCCGATCTATCATCTGAACCCCAAACGTAATACACATATCCCCATCTGGACTCCCCGCGGGCGTTTCAGATTTAGCACTTGATGCACATTGTAAGTTCCAAGATGGAATTCTTAAGCTTCTCCTGCACGGCTGCTCCATCTCCAGCAAAATACACTTCCAATATGAGTACCCACATCTATCCTATCTTTTAGATAAACATCAGATAAATTCAACTCCTCATAGCATATTCCATGGGTGATCAAATTCTTCATATTCTGCCTCAAAAATGCTTCTCAAATTACTTTTCTTGTCTCCATCCCCACTTCCTCTGCCATAACTCAGATTATCATCTCCATTTTTATGTTTTTATACCATCTTCTTCTCATTGTCTCTCTCTACTCTTGACAATTCTCCACACTGCCGCCAGTCACTGCCCTACAAAATGAAGTTAATGGCATCACTCTCTTACTCAAAAGCATCACTGAACCCGTAGAACCTTCAGTAATTTGGAATAAAATTCTAACTTCTGCACTTTCACATGTGAGGGGATTTGCAGTCTGGCCCAACCCTTTTCTAGCATCATTTTTTGCCACTCTGTGAAACACTTAGTACAACTGAGACTGAACTTCTTTAACTCCCCACTCATATCCAAACTTTTTCAAGATTTTACTTTTTTAAACAAAGTCTCTTTCCTGATGCATGTAACTTCTCAATAGAGCATTTTCTTATTATTCAAGGAATGGTCAGTTGCTCCTGTTCTAAGTTCTCAGAGCTTTTTAGCCCTTATATATATGTAAGTGCCAACCTACCAAATTGTACAGTAATTTCTTCGTTTATGTCAACTCACACCACTAGATAGTATTAATTTATCTATGTCTATGTACAAGATTCTTGACAAATCTAAAAAGTGAAATCTGATATGTAGTACCTTTTAGAAATTACATGCTAGTTACTTTTTATGGTGTTTTAAAAATACTATGTTTTCAAATGTGACCTAATAAAACTTATAAGCTTTTGCACAGCAAACCATAAACAAAATGAAAGGACAACCTATGGAATGGGAGAAAATGTTTGCATATGATGCAAACAACAAGGGCTTAATTTCCAAAATATGCAAACAGCTCATACAGCTCAATTAAAAAAATAAAACCAATCAAAAAAATGGGCAGAAGACCTAAATAGACATTTCTCCAAAGAGGACACACAGATGGCCAACAGGCATGTGAAAAGGTGCTCAACATCATTAATTATTAGAGAAATGCAAATCAAAACCACAATGAGATATCACCTCACCAGTCAGAATGGCTATCCTTAAAAAGTCTATAAATAATAGATGCTGGAGAGGGTGTGAAGAAAAGGGAAACCTCCTCCACTGCTGGTGGGAATGTAAATTGATACAGCCACTGTGGAGAACAGTATGGAGGTTTCTTTAAAAACTAAAAATAGAGTTACCATATGATCCAGCAATCCTACTCTTGGCATATTTCTGGAGAAAACCATAATTCGAAAAGATACATGTACCCCAGTATTCTTAGCAGCACTATTTACAATAGCTAAGACATGGAAGCGATCTAAGTGTCCATTGACAGATGAATGGATAAAGAAGATGTGATGTGTGTGTGTATATATATATATATATATATATGCAATGGAATATTACTGAGACATAAAAAAGAAGGAATAATGCCATTTGCAGCATCATGGATGGACCTAGAGAATATTATACTTAGTGAAGTAAGTCAGACAAAGACAAATATCACATGATATCACTTATGTGGAATCTAAACAATGAGACTAGTGAACTTATTTACAAAACAGAAACAGACTCTTAGATGTAGAAAACAAACTTACGGTTACCAAAGGGAAAAAGTGGGATGGTTAATCCCAGAAGTTGGGATTAACATATACACTCTACTATAAATAAAATAAACAACAAGATCCTACTGTATAGCACAGGGAACTGTAACCAATATCTTTTAACAACCTATAATGGGAAAGAATCTGACAAAGAATATATATATATATATATATATATATATTCCAAATCGCTTTGCTGTGTACCAGAGACTAACTCAATGTTGTAAAACAGCTGTACTTCAATTTAAAAAAATGCTATGGTATCAAATAGTGCGGATAGTGAGTTTATTAGACATTTATACTTTATAAACCTCAGATAAGAATATTTAATGACCAGTCAAGAAATTGCATTTAACATTACTAATGCAGTCTTGAAGAATAAATTCCATTGTCTTCTTTTTTTCCCCAGAAATATTTACTTTTTGAAACCTATGGTTGCTACAAAATACTACTTGAAGTGTGACCTAATAAATAATAAGACCATTTTGACCATAGAACATCTTCTTCACTGGTTTTAGCAGTGAAGGCTAACTATGCAGTTTTTCATAAGAACATAATAAAACTTAAGGTGCCAAAGCATAATGCAATGTTTCTTCATTCTAAAATATGGCAGAAACTCCATCACTTGAGGTTTGCTTTGCTTCTCCAAGTTCAAAAAGAAATGCTCTACTTAATTACTTGGCTTCATTTTTGAAAGAAGTCCATTTTCTACTTCTACAAAATTTTTCTTTGCTTTTTCTGTTTTATAAGACTTTGTTGATGGTAAAATTGCTGGCTTACACTTATGTTACCTAATTCAGAGCATTTGAAAAGGAAGAAAAATTCTCCCTTTACCACATTAACATCTTAGATCTGAGAATGTGTTTTGATATTGCCACATGCACAGTTGAAATTCTTCTTTCACTCCATGAACATATCTATATTTGGTCATAAATTTTGATGTTACTACATTCTCTATTTTTGGTCCATCCTTAAGCAGCAGTCATTGAGAACCTGCAAATGAGAACTATGAGTAAGGTCTTTGGAAACAGAGCAAAGAACAGTTCACTGTGACTGAAGAAAATGGAAGATACAAGTCTCAATTTGGAAGACAATGTAATTAAGTTATACTACTTTAACTTGATGGATAAATGCAATAGAATAGCAATTCCAGGTTCCGTAGGATAGCCTAAGACATATTAAGGCAAATACCCTTACTTTTACCTTCAAAATATTAATATATGAATGCATAGGCAGGTAACAAGAAGAACAAAGAAAATAGATGATAGATAGAGGGTAGAGGATGGATAGATAGATAGACATCCAAAGTCACCCACAGATGATTGATGATAAATTGCTTCTTAATTTTACAAAATGTTTTAATATTGTAATAGAACTCCACATGTTGTTAGATTTTAAAAATTAGGAGGAAATGTTCAATGGAATAAGAATCAAGATTTTAAATACATTTATTCTTTTTTTAACATCTTTACTGGAGTATAATTGCTTTACAGTGTTGTGTTAGTTTCTGTTGTATAACATTGTGAATCAGCTATATGTATACATATATCCCCATATCACCTCCCTCTTGCGTCTCCCTCCCACCCTCTCTATCCCACCCCTCTAAGTGGTCACTAAATAATTGATTCTTTTATGAGCATTTCAGCAAAATTAACATAGCAATGGGTAATATTACTTTGTAGTTTTTTTATATAATTAAATATTCATATGGAGGGTAATTTATTTGGACTCATTTCACATTTTACATTACAATAAATAACAACTGAATCAAAAAACTTGTAATTTATTCTGTAAACTATAGAAGGAAATACAATAGCATACTTAAATGATAACAGAAGGAAGAGAAACTCAGTCCATTTAAGAAATGAAGGTTGGACTTCCCTGGTGGCACAGTGGTAAAGAACCTGCCTGCCAATGCAGGGGATATGGGTTCAAGCCCTGGTCCGGGAAGATCCCACATGCTGCAGAGCAACTAAGTCTGTGGGCCACAACTACTGAGCCTGCACTCTAGAGCCTGTGGGCCACAACTACTGAAGCCCATGCGCCTAGAGCCCATGCTCCACAACAAGAGAAGCCACCAAAATGTGAAGCCCACACACCACAACAAAGAGTAGTCCCCGCTTGCCGCAACTAGAGAAAGCCCATGCATAGCAATGAAGACCCAACGCAGCCAAAAATAAATAATAATAAATAAATAAATTTAAATATATATATAAAAGGTATTTGTCATTTAAAAAAACAAAACAAACAAACAAAAAAGAAATGAAGATTATTAGAGACAAAATATATATGCCTGTACATATAAAGAAAACTTTTTGTAAGGCAAAATGCCATGAAATAAAAATAGCAGGATGCAGAAAACATAAAAGATAAACATAATTAATTGACAACCTTTCATGATTCGAAGTATAGAGAAAACTGAGGTTAATATATATGGTACACAAATTCTATTTAATATATGATCAAAAATAGTGCATGAATGAGAAATACAGAACAGTAGCTTATCAGTTGCCTGTGACAACGTGAATAGAGCCAGCCCTTCAGAAGTAAGATGGCATTAAAACAGACTGTGAGAATCCATTTATGGCCTTTGAATAACTCTACTTCAGAGAATATACCTAAAGAGATAAGCTGAGAATGGAAAACCAAGGGGATCTGTTTATTTTGAATGAAAAATTGAAAATATTCTAAGTTCTGAAGAATAATGGGATAATCAAGTAAAGAGTATATTAATAAAATGCTATAGTATGAAATAACAAGTGTATGAACTATGGCAATGCTAAGGAATGTTTACATAAAGTTATATTGAGTAAAGGCTTGTTAGACCAGATGGACTTAACAGATATATATAAAGAACATTTCATTCAAAAGCAACAGACTACACAGTCTTCCCAAGTGCACATGGAACATTCTCCATGGTATGTGAGGCCACAAAACAAGTCTTAATAAATTTAATGAGATTGAAATCATATTAAGCATCTTTTTCAACCACATTGGTATGAAAGCAAAAATCAAGTACAAGAAGAAAACTGGAAAATTCACATATATGTGGAGATTAAACAACATGCAAAAAAAAAGAATAAAAGACTCAATATAAATATTAAATAAATACCAGTTTTTTGCTGTCCTAATTCTTTCCCCAAAAGGGGAAACAATAACTAAAAGACGGGACATTTAGTCTTCAACTATGGTGAGAAGAGATTTAGAAACATTAGTTGGGGATATAAGTTCATGGTCAGCAACCAAATTTGTGGCGCAGACTATTTTATTTGTCTGGGACAGCCTTTATTTTATTTGTATCATTTTGTTTTGTTCTGTCATAAAGTATTTTTTACTGTTTTAATTGAAGTATGACATACATACAGTAATATGTATACATACAGTAAAGCCAATATCAAATGTTCAGCTTGAAGCAGTTTTACAGACGTGTACATCCATATATCTACACTCAGATCAAGATAGTAAATATTTTTAAGCACCGTAGAGCATGCTTTGTAACCCTTCCCAAACAATACTCCATCCAAAGAAGTAACCGCTATTTTAATTTCTGGCACCATCCACTGATTTTGCTTGTTCATGAACTTTACATAAACAGAATCATATACTCATTAACCCTTTGCATCTATTTTCTTTCAAATCAGCATATCTGCGAGAGTTGTTCATATTATTGAATGTATCAGTAGTTCATTCTTTTTCATGGCTGTGTAATATTCCATAGTATGAATAGACCACATTTTAATTATCCATTATCCACACTTTCTATCCATTTTTCTATGTCAAAGTGGACATCCTTTGGGAGATTGGGACTGACATATATACACTAATATGTATAAAATGGATAACTAATAAGAACCTGCTGTATAAAAAAATAAAATAAAATTCAAAAAAAAAAAGGATATCTTTGGGTTAATTCCAGGTTTTGGTAATTAGAAATAAATCTGCTTTTAAATGTCTTATGGTGAACATACAGTCATATTTCTTGGATATTTACTTAGGATATGATTAGGAATAGAATGGCTGAGATGAGGGCAAGGCCTTTATGTTTCACTTTAGTAGATACTGGCGTATTGTTTTAGGGGAAAAATAAATTAGCAGCTGGCCTTTCCAGTTAACAATGGGCCCCATCACTTCTACAGCTTTCTTTCTTTCTTTTTCTTTCTTTACTTACTTACTTTACTTACTTTACTTACTTACTTACTTACTTACTTACTTACTTACTTTACTTACTTACTTACTTACTTACTTACTTACTTACTTACTTACTTACGGTACGCGGGCCTCTCACTGTTGTGGCCTCTCCCGTTGCGGAGCACAGGCTCCGGACACACAGACTCAGCGGCCATGGCTCACGGGCGCAGCTGCTCTGCGGCATGTGGGATCTTCCCGGACTGGGGCACAAACCCGTGTCCCCTGCATTGGCAGGTGGACTCTCAACAACTGCACCATCAGGGAGGCCCCTACAGCTTTATTTTTTAATATTGTTTACTTATATTGCTTAATCCAGAAAGGCTTTGAATTTGCAACTCCTAATAGAAAAAGAACTTAGCATACTGATTCACCTGAAATTATAAGCATTGAATTTTCAGTGGTAATGACTTTTAAGTATTTCAGTTTGAGAAAAGTGAATTTTTCCAAGTGTAGTCAGTACATCTTCTCTGGAGCAAGGTTACCTCAAAGTCGAGAGCAATGGTTGTTTTTCACGTTCCCAGCCTTGCGCACAGAGTGGATGCAGTCCTGTGCTCTCGAGCCTTCCAGCTCAGCACCGGTCCTCACTCTCTGCCCTGGCACTGCCTGATGAGCCAGCCTAATTGGCCTTGCTCACTCTGTACTGCCACAGGGCTCAGCGCTTAGGCCAAGACAGTCATCTTTGTGCACATTGCTACTGCAAGGATCTTTCCTTTTCTTGTATTTCACTTAATAAAATTCGTCACTACACATGGTGGATTAGTGGCAGCAGCAGCTCAGCTCCCTCGGATTTACATGAATTTATTCTCAGTGGAGAGATCAAGAGGCAATTTATTCAGTTTTTGGCCTTGTTAGGAGCTGCCATCATCTGACTCTGCAGCTCTGCCTGAATAGCATGTTTGTGATTATTTATTATTTGGGACTATGATTCCCACTTTTGCAGACAGTTACTAGGAGATCATTTCCAGATCTCAAAATTTTCTAAGCTATTTTTATCAGAGCAAGAGGGAGCAAGAGCATAAAAGGTAAAAGTATTAAAAAGTGGGCTAATGGGCTTCCCTGGTGGCGCAGTGGTTGAGAGTCCGCCTGCCGATGCAGGGGACACGGGTTCGTGCCCCGGTCTGGGAAGATCCCACATGCCGCGGAGCGGCTGGGCCCGTGAGCCGTGGCCGTTGAATCTGCGCGTCCGGAGCCTGTGCTCCGCAACGGGAGAGGCCACAGCAGTGAGAGAGGCCCACGTACCGCAAAAAAAAAAGTGGACTAAAATGTCAAAAATTTGACTGATCCCAAAACACCTCTCGAAGCCTCTATTTTTGCCAAAGTCACGATCAGGATATTTCTCTCAGCGATGGAAGCTGTATTTTCAAATAAACTGTATCTGTACACTGTGCATGCATATTTAATAAATGGGAAATTCAGTTTTTCAAGAGTGGCGGGTATAAACATTGTATTGATCTAAGGCTACATCTAGAGAAGGAGCAGTCTCCCTGAATGTCTACAGCAGATAAAAGTTAGATGGGAAGGAAAAGGTGATGGAGCCCCACTCTCCTCTCCTCTTTCATGCCTAAAGATATTCCTGTAGTGAAATGAACTGAATCTAGAACCACCAAGTACTAGAATATAAAGTTACCTCTCCTTTCAAAACTTCAGAATATAGGGAAAGGCAGGCGAGTAGTTTAAATTTTGGCGCCTTCTCTTTTCACACGTGTGTATAACAATAATACCAACTTCATAGGACTGGTGGAGATTAGATGGTGTCAGGCCTTTCAAGGGCATAGCACAGCATCTGGCACTTAGTATATTCATATTATATTATAATATTCAATTAATATTAGCTGTCACTATTATTGTGACTGTTATTGTCCTTCCTTTCTTTTCCTTCTCCCCGATCCCATTCCTGTTCCTCCTCTTCCAGCCTCCAGTTCCTACATAAAAGAACCACGAATTATACATATTCATTAAAATGGTCTATATGACTTGAAAGAGCCACAGAAAACCCAGATATATAGAATCTAGCTTTTTTTGGTTTTGTTTTTTTGGTTTTGTTTTGTTTTTTTGCGGTACGAGGGCCTCTCACTGTTGTGGCTTCTCCCGTTGCGGAGCACAGGCTCCGGACGCGCAGATTCAACGGCCACGGCTCACGGGCCCAGCCGCTCCGCGGCATGTGGGATCTTCCCGGACCGGGGCACGAACCCGTGTCCCCTGCATCGGCAGGCGGACTCTCAACCACTGCACCACCAGGGAAGCCCAGAATCTAGCTTTTTTTTTTTTGGTATATAATGAATCAGCCTTTGAAGGTATCCCTTCAAATCAGTTTCAGACTTTTGCAGTTCAGAAAGCTGTTACTTTTCTTCTTGTGTTTTAGCTCTACAGCATCATTTATGGTTTTCCCAATTATCTTTCCAGTGAAAGGAACTGAAAATCTGTATACAGTGATTTCTTGTGGTGGGTGGCAACAGCAGAGCTTTCATGCTGAAAATGACATTTTTTTTCCAAAAGTAATTTGGACTTAGAGGAAAAGTGCTAAAATATTGTAGAATGAGATTGGTGTTTTCACTCCTCCTTCCCTTTAGAGCATATTAGCCGATTTAAGTGATCATTGTGCGCTTAGCACTGGCTAAGGACAGGAATGTTGGGTTATGTGGCCTTGCCCACAGTTCTGTGTGAGAAAACTACAAAAGTCCCCACCTGACTGTGAAGTTAGCAGACTGGCAAACTGTAGGTCTGATTTCACCTTGACCCTCTGTATACTGCAGACTTACATCACTCTTGTAGAAGAACTTCCACCAACAGTCTTTGCTTTGTCCCGTTTTTGGCATATTGACAAACACTGGCTTACCTTCTCCTACACGCTGGAACAAAACTCTCCTCCAGAACGGTTTTATCCTCATCCACACAGTGATGCCCAAGGGCTTCTGAACTTTACCTCCAACTCTCCCTTTCAGCCCGTGACAGGTGAATTATGAAGATACATGTTAATATTTAGAAGACAGATGGTTTCCTTTGATTATGCAAAGGGATAGAAATTACATGTCTCAGTCATTTTTTTAAATTTAGTATTTTCTGTAAGAACTTTCATAGGTTAGATTCATTAAAAAATTTATTTCCTGCATCCAGTATTCTGAAATGTAAAATGCATTATTTTCTGATATAACTAGTAATAAAAATGTATCAAGTGGCCAGCATTAAAATTTTTCAGATAGTCTATCACTTTTGCTTTATGAATCCTAACCTCTCAGTTACTCAGAGAAAGAGTAGGAGATGCTGATGTTCAGTTATTCATCATGTACAACAATCATATAAGGAATTGACAGTTTTCCTGTTCCCTGGAAAACTTTTTAGGGAATCTGAATGTTAATAAGGAATTAGGAGGAGGGAGCAAGATTTGCCAATCTCCAGGAAACCAGGGAAATTGAGGGCTAGCTTCACCAGATGACAATCCACAGACACAGAGGCAACAATATTGTTACCGAAAGCGGGTTCTGACTGTTTGCCGCTCAAATGCCAATACTCGAGAGGTAAGGTTGGTGGAAAGGAAATTTGCTTTATTTCAGTGGCTGGCAACCGGGGGAGAGGGTGGACTCATGTCCAAAGATTGACTCCCCACTGACAATGAGAGGGCAAGAGATTTTAAAGGGGAGTTTCAGGGGGCATATAGGTGGACGAAGGGGGCTACATATAGGAACAGCCCAGTCAGCTCCGACATTCATCTTGAACTTGGTCATGAAGTGCTCTGATCAGGGTCATCTTCATTGTTTTGAATACTATTCTCCAGTTCCAGGGTTGGTTTGTTCCCATTTCTTTCAGGCCAGTTCTCAAATTTGTGGCAGCTTATGTCATGGCTACTGTGTGGTCATCATGTAGTTAACTTCTTCCGCGTGGTGGGTGTTTCATTGTCTACAGGACAGCTCACTGGATACGGCTCAGAATATTATCTTTAGCCCTTGAGAAGTAAAAGTCCTTGGCTTTGCTTAATGACTAAACTATTCTCATTTGGTCTTATTTGACTGTTTTCCTTTCCTTTTCTCACTTCTCTGATTAAACTTATTCTTGGACTAAAGTTTTCCTACAGACAGAAGGCAGGCGGAGGACACTGGGGAGAAAGACTATAGGGTCCTGCTGTTTCAATATGGCACTGCCGTGTGAGACCAGATAGAAAGCTGCAGTGTACTACATGGAAAGCAACTGACAAAGTCTAAAAAGTGATGGTACAAAATTTCTAAATAGTTAGACCACCTTACCAAGGTACAGTGTTAGTTGTAATCACCATATTTTTACATGTGGGAGAATGAGAAGCATTGTGCATGCTATGGTGTTTTCATGAGGAAGGAAGGAAGGAAGGAAGAAGGAAGGAAGGAAGGAAGGAAGGAAGGAAGGAAGGAAGGAAGGAAGAAAAAGGGAACATAGAAACACTCTGGAAGAATATCTGAGAAACTATTACCAGTAGTTGCCTTCACTTTTAATTGTACACATTTCTTTATTGTTCAGATTCCTTACCGTGTCCACATACTATTTTTATTGAAAATAAAAAATGGGAGATTTTTAGAAATTACTTGCAGAAACTCAAAGACAATGTCGTAATAAAAATGATAATAATAGTAAACACTTTTATAACACTTAGTATGTACCAGACAGTATAGTCAATATACATTGACTGTTTAATCCTCACAGTAACCTCAGGAAATAGAAACGATAATTATCCCCACTTTACATATGAGTAAAGTGATGCACAAATAGATTAAATAGCTTGCCTCCAGTCATACTCCTGGGAAGTGGGGAACCATGATTTGAAGCTAGGTTGTATAGCTCCAGGTTCTGGACTCATAAACAAACTTACTATACAGTGATGAAGATAAAGAAAGAAGGCTGAGAGATGGTGTGATTTTTATCCTTCTGCATGTGAGGAATTTAAAAGGGAAGGGAAGTTTATTAGTTGTTTTTGTCCACAGAGAACCCCATTTGTAATATAAGAGCTCTAATTAAAGCATAAAGAAATGAATTTTATGTATGAAGGAACTTGACTGTCAGTTGAAGGAACTCTGGAATGGCAAACCAAGAAAGTGACTTTGAAGACATTTTTTTTATTATTAAAAATATCTCTGTAAAGTAATAATGATAATTAAACTGCCCATCTTCACCATTATCATTGTCTTTTTTGGGATGCAATGTCTCTTGTCCTCTAATTCCAGTTCCTTAGTTTTATTTACAAATTGTTCCCCTCTAATGATCAAGTATATTCAAATGCCTTAAGGGATAATGTCTTGAACACTACCCACGCTACTTTATTATAGAAACAGTTTAATTTGATTGGTCCCATTACTCTTGCAAGGATGAAATTAAGATGATTAGATAAAACACGTAAAATGAAATCATTAAGGTAATCTACTTGAAGTGCATACAGGAAAATTAATAAAGGGATTTTTGAAGCTCACTTTTTCAGGACACAGTTTTCCAGTACATAAGGAAAAGGCTATAACAGTCATATTTTCCCAAAAAAATGTCTTAATGAAATTTCTTTAGCAAAAGAGCTAATGAAGTGGTAACTGTATACTTTATTGAATATACTGGTACTTCTCATTAATGTGATCCATAAAACGAATAATATCTCTGACTTTATTGAGATTTGAGTAGTAAATGAGCTAACAGTGCTCACAAGTAAAAATATAGGCTATTGCACTGACAATAGGAGGCATCTTTTCTTAGAAAGAGGAAAGTATTGAAACTCTAAAGTGGTCATTTTGTAAATGTGATAGATCATTTTCTCTTCTAGTTTTGTCTAGGGCCCATGATCAAGAAGGTTGAGGCATGCCATTTCTGCACCAGAGAATCTAACATCAGAGAATCTCCCTGCCTTTAGTAAAAAATAAAATTGGGAGAAGCTTTCTCTGTAACCCTAATACCACCTACCTCCACCCTATTATATACTCACCCATTCTATAAAGTCATATATGACATTTTTCTTTTGCTGGAACAATGGATGATGGATTATCCACATCCATAGTGATGGATGATGTTCCCATGCCCACAAATTAGCTGTGATTTTTGCACAATACCTATTGCCAACCTCTCTCTCTTCCCTTTGCAAAAGCATATTGAAATGCAAGAACCTGGGAGAGACATTATTTTATAGATAACCCTGAATCCTTCTCAATGTATGCAAGGATAAGTCATAAATAAAACCTATTATCTTGGGCTTCCCTGGTGGCACAGTGGTTGAGAGTCCACCTGCCGATGCAGGGGACATGGGTTCGTGCCCCGGTCCGGGAAGATTCCACATGCCGCGGAGCGGCTGGGCCCGTGGGCCATGGCCGCTGGGCCTGCGCGTCTGGAGCCTGTGCTCCGCAACGGGAGAGGCCACAACAGTGAGAGGCCTGCGTACCGCACAAAAAAAAAAAAAAAAAGCTATTATTTTAAATATATTTTGTAGCAAACGTTTTATGTAATCATTTGAAAGAATTAGTTTGTCATGACACTGTGAAAGAGAACTGACACTAGATCACATCATAACAAGTCTGCCATTTGCGGAGTGACCAACTGGAACTATCCTCCATTGTCTGCAAGAGAATAACGTTCTCCTTTCTCTCTCTACTTTGCTTGAATTAAAAAAGGAAAGCCTTGAGAGAAAAATAGAGGCAATTGCTTTCTCTGTATTTCAAAGATAATATGATGTTTAAATATCTGATCTTCGAGGTCAAACACACCTGAGTTCCAGTCCTGGCTCTGCTGCTTGTTAGATTTGTAATTGTGAACAAGTTACATAACCCCTTTGAGCTTCAGTTTCTTCATCTATAAAATGAGGCCAATTAAATAGAGTTCAAACCATTAACTGTTATTAGTAAGATAAAGAGTACTTATTCATCACTGTCTGGCATGTTTTCAGAAGAAACCTGAATACATAAAAACTCCTTCCGTTCTCCTAACGAATGTATCAACACTTCTGAATAAATATTTGTACAAAACTATTTTCTTAAAAAGTTACCATAAGAATTAGGTTCATTCTTTTCAAACACGGACATTATCTGAACAAATAATTATTTTGATTCAGGGAAACTAACATTAATCTGTTACCAACCAATCAGCAAATCAATCCTGGATTCTTTGATGCCTGAAATAAATGTTGGACATGAAGGAAGCAGAATATACATTCCGGGAAGAGATTACTAGCATGACCCAAGAGTAAGAGGCATGGGAGGAGCTCTCAAACCTGAGTGTGCACCAGAATCACACTTCAATGGCTTGTAAAAACACAGTTTGCCGGGCCTCTTCTTCAGAGTTTCTGGTTTAATAGGCTTCAGATAGAGTCCAAGAATTTTCCATTCTAACACTCTGTAGTTGATTTTAATGCTACTGGGCTGGGGCAACACTTTGAGAACCACTGGAATAGGATGATACATTGGGGGACTGCTGGGACTGTGGTTTGTTACTGACGAAGTAGTGCGATGAGGACATAGCCAGAGATGGGCCAGAAGAGAAAGAAAGAACCCAGATCGTCAAACAACTTGGACATTTATTGAGATGGATGTGAGTTTAGTCGAAGGCCCAGTTTAAAAGAATTAGTACTGTAGGAATGGATTGGGGAGTGGGAAGCTGGAAGTCCAGTTGGACAGTTGAGAAGTGAGTGTCATAATCCAATGGAGAGATGACAGAGGCTTGAGTTAAGTCAGAGTAAGCATGAAGATGAAATAGAACCTGAAGATGTATGAAGTAAAAGGATGGAAGAAGCATAATTTGAAGACGTTCTTCAAGGATTCACAGTGCTTCACAGACTTATAATCTATAAGTCTATAGATTATAGACTCAATCTATAATAAACCATATTAGCTACAATTTTTCTAACTATATGTTAAAAATTATTTTGAATTATTTCACATATCTGAATCCATAATAAAATAGAACAGGTTTGAAAGAACTTAGTAGGTTCCAATCAGCTACTGACCACTTTGGCAACCTTTATCCATTTGGTAAAAAATTCCCAAAGAATAAATATGATAGTTTATGAGCATTCAGTGCTTGCTTTGCACTAGGAACTGTACCATATACTCTTAGTATTTTATTTAATTCTCACTACACTCTATGATGTAGGTACTATAGTTAGCCCCACTTTACAGAAGAAGAGACCGTGATTTACAGATCAAATCATTTGCTGTTTCAGATAATCTCCCATTTGCCCCTCCAAATCTACTTTCCATTTTTTTCTACCTGCTTTCTGCCCCAGGAAGCTGACCTGTGTGGACAAGCTTTCCTTTGGATGTAGCCAGTGGGAGAACCCAGTAGGAGACTAAGAGGTAGAGAACAGAGTGAAGTCAAGTTTTATTTCCTCCTTGAATGTTGTCTCACACTGGCTACATTCCTCAACAAAATGTCACAGATCCTCTGTATGTGGCCCCGTTTACACAGCTTTCTCCTTCCTGGTTCCAGAAATCAATTCTTCCCTTCTTCCCTTTGGGCTCAGGGATAGTAACAGCTCTTCTGTTACTAGGACTGGGGTACTACACTATCCCTCATAGTTTCCTTACAAGATGCTTACACTTTAAAAATTAGTCCCTTTATGAAATTCTTATCAAATTATTCTACTTTGAGCTTTGAGTGTGCTGTCCCTTTCCCACTGGAACCCTGCCTGATATAATTGCTCAGAGAACACAACTAAACAGTAAGGGAGGCAGGAATTAGAAATCCCACAGTCTGACTCTAGGCACCAGTCTTCTAGAGCGCTCTGTAGAAGCGCTGTAGAAGGGGACAAGGATGAGGGGAGAGAAGGATTGGTAAGAAGTGTCTTCTCTCTCCTATTTTGGAACTGAGTGCAGAGAAGGGCAAAGAAGGGTCATCTAGTTAAATAGATTTCTGCAAATCAAGAAAATCTAAGCATCTGAAAAGAGACTGGTGAAAATTCATTCTTTGACTTCTTGACCAGTTCATCCTAATTGGGAAAGAAAAGAAGACTCTCCAGTCAGTCCTCAACACCTTTATATGAGAGCAACAGTTTGTTTAAAAATAGGATCTAAAGTACCGCCATCCATTACAAAGATATTAAGTGGCAGCCCTTGCTTTTCTCAATCTCACACCTCACTCCGATGCCTGCCCCTTCCATCAGCAAGACAAGCAATTAAAATAGCATGGTGAACAAAGTGAGACAGGATGGGGTCAAAGCTCCTGCAAGGTTTCTGAAAAGGCTGTTTAAACTAACAACCTGTACATGATGTAGGTGACAATTTTTTAATGGGTGAAAGTACAGTTAGAGGATGAAAAGCAGCATTTTAGAATATATTCTTTTATTCTCTCACGTTCATGTCCTGTTCAGTTAAAAGAACTCATTTTCTTGCACTGTGAGGTATCATATTCCCGATTATGGAGTGTCATATACAGTGATATATACAGTTATATGTAACGAAAGTTAATATACATGAAATCATCAGAAAACAGATGGATGTTCAACTTTCCAGAACAGATTAGAATTGTTAATCAGAGTTCAGAGAAGAGTGAGTGCAGTCATAGCCAAGATAACAGTTCCACAGGCTTGTGATAGTTTTCTTAACGATATAATCCTGTCCTAACCATAGATAAGTTTAGATTATGTACCTACCATTTTACATTTAAATATATTAGTTCTTTAACCCAGAAATCAAAAGCTGTGAGGATGTTGCTATTAAATTAAATGTTAGATATTGAAAAATTACAATTGTGACCACCATTGAGAAAATAGTAACGACTTGAGAAAATGAGAAGAAATGAAAGTTACTAGATGTAAATCATCTAATTTTTCTAGGAAAATTGCAAAGTGACAAATATATACACAATACAAAAGAAGTTCAAAAATTCAAAATTCAAAAGAATGACGACATACTGATCAAAACTTGATTCCCTAATGAATTATAATATTTAGCATATTTTTTGTGCACAAAAAAATTCAATATCCTACAAAACCACTGTGATAATCACAATATATATATTGTCATAAACAGTTCAGTTTCTGTTCTCAGAAAGTGTCTTATTAAATTGGAAATGAGTGATACACCAATGCACTGTAACATCTGGATCTCTTGCCTCTAAGCCCAGGGTTATTATCACTTTAGTAAATTTCTATTCTAACAAATTACACAGAAACAATTAATAAAATGCCTTAGTTCCCATACCCTACTTAACTTTCTGCCTGCTCCTTTAGCTCTAATCAAGTGAATCTATTCCAGGTCACGCCTATATGCAGTTGACTACTTAAGTGGACTGCAGCCTTGAACAGGACTTTCACTGCTGCCATTGTGTGATCAGTTCAGTCCCCACAGCCAAACTGCTCATGCAGCAACAGATATCCACCTTTGAGACAGCCACATTTAACAATCCCAGCATGCCTTTATTTACTTTCAGCCACAGATAAGTCTGACCCTCACACTGGGTAGGAGGTTTTCCTAGGCTAGAGCGATGGGTGTACAGTTAACCCGAAATTCTAAGGTTAATGGTTTGGATGATCCACTATGTTTATAAACATAAACACAGCAAATAAGGGGGAAAAACCCACAAAAATTGTAAGAATAGTGAACAAACCAAACCTGGTCTCAAAAGTAACAAGTAATTTTTTCTGCAATAATTTTAAGGTATGTTTGTATATTAGAAATAGCTAATGTTTATGTACTCTTTTATGAGCAAGGCACTGTTCCAAATTTTGTGTTTTTTGTCATTTATTATCTTATTCAATCTTTTCAACATCCTAATTTTTTTTCATTTATTGTTTCATTCAGTCTACTCAACATCCTACAAAGTAGCTATTATTAGCACCAATATATATTGAGGCTATGGAAGGTTAAATAATGTGTTCAAGGTCACATCACAAGTGGCTGGGGCTGGATTTAAACCCAGGACTGAAAGGTGCCAGAGGAACATTGGGTTTAAATACTGCAAACCTCCCCAGTCATTGCTGAAGCCACCACCACTCCCCTTCTGGTGATATGCACGCCACTTCCTTAATATTCTGAACCCCATCTCCTACCAAACCTTACAGAAAGGTTGACATTTATTCCAAATTATAAATAATGGGAAGGAGCTTAAATGATTAATAAGAATCAAATTTTTAAGGCAAAATTAAATCTGATGTGAAGCATGGATAAAGAGATTTAATGAAGACAAGGGAGATTTCATTGAACTCTTAAAATGACCCATTAGGTGGTCACCTTCTCTGGTATGAGAACTAGTAAAAAGGTCACCATGAAGCGCAGATGATTTATTTTCTTGGAAAGGGCAGAGACCAGTCAATGCATGTTTGACTCAGGACTTCACTTTGAAGGCATCCTAAATATCAAACCACTAAATCATTTCAAAAATGTGGATTTTTTTTTGAATTCTGGTTAAATATGGAGAAATGAACATAGAAGTTTATTTCTGCCCACTCTTCTAATATTACCAAAATGAAAGAGGAGAAATAAAACAGTAAAAATCTGCAATGACGAAACAAACAAACAAAAATCTGGAGAGGAGACAACAGCAGGAAGGAAGAAAAGAATATGGACAAATGTTTTGTAGGTACGAAGTTGATGAAGGATAGCTTACTGGCTTAGCTGTGAAGAGAAAACTAAATTCTATGTGTCTGTACAAAGACATAATGATGAAGCAAAAGATACATCCCTCAGAACCCAAAATTTACTTGAGAATGGTGCACAGTGTTCCATGAAATGTCAGGTAAAGCTTGGGGCTAAAGAAAGCAGAGTAGGTGGAAAAGCTTCATAAAGAAGAGTTAGACACAGATTTCTTCCTGCAAATTTTGCAGCCAAGCAAATATCCATCCCCAACTTTCAAAGGCCAGAAAGTTTTATTCTCTCAAGAAAATGGACGAGAGAATTTAGACTCCTGATCCCCATGTGATGCCACAATGAGGTACTAAACAGAAAGCAGGGAATTAAAAGTCTCCATAGTTTCACGCTGGAACTCCCAGCTCCATTCTCACACTTCTGCTCATAGACCACAACATCCCAGAGTATATATACTGCTTAAGGATTTGTCTCTGAAAAAATTCAGAGGAAACTTAAAGTGAGTAACACTTGCCAAAATGCAAGTCTCAAATGCAGACCATTAGCTGAGAAGCCATGCCCCTCTTTTCAGTGCCTCACTCTTAAAATGAACAAACAGCAAAGAGTAAGAGTAACATCAATATGAAGAAATCATTTTACATCAGAGACAGAAGACAGATATGGAAATTAGAAGAAAACAGACAGTACAAGGGACAGAAAATAATTACAAAAAGAGAGGTATTTAAGAAGAGATTGTGGACTTCCCTGGTGGCGCAGTGGTTGAGAGTCCGCCTGCCGATGCAGGAGACGCGGGTTCGTGCCCCGGTCTGGGAGGATCCCACATGCTGCGGAACGGCTTGGCGAGTGAGCCATGGCCACTGAGCCTGCGTGTCCGGAGCCTGTGCTCCGCAACGGGAGAGGCCACAACAGTGAGAGGCCCGCGTACCGCAAAAAAAAAAAAAAAGAGATTGTATTCATAAGACACAAATGGGATGCCATTTTTTAAAGAACAGAAAGATAACTAATGTAAAAATTGTATAGCTCTTGGGAAAAAAATATCGGTAAAAATGTAGAGAGGACATCCAAGAAAACCTCAGAGAAAGTGGAATAAAAAGCAAAAAAAAAAAAAAAAATGGATGAGAGAGAAAAAAACAAATTCAAGTGTTAAGAGGCCAACCATCAAAACAATTGTTCCATAGAGAATGAAAACAAATAGAAGGAAGGAAATTATCAAATTAATTCAGGAAAGTTTCAAAGATTGGAAAAAATTAGTTTTCAGGTTGAAAGAATCCCCCAAATTCCCAGATCAGTAAATAAAAGAGACCCACTCCAAAACCCACCAGAATGAAATTACAGCCTCTTGGAGATGGAATTCCTGAGAGCTCCCGCGAAGGAAGTTTTAAGTCACATGCAAAGAATAAGGATCAAAGTGGCATCTGACTTCTCATAGGCAAAAGTAGAATCTAGAGTTACTAGTGGAGATGTACCTTAAAAATTCTGAGGGGAAATGATTTCACCTTCTAAGTATAATAAATCATCTATCAGATATAAAAGTAGACAAACAAAATTTTCTGATATTCAAGACCTAGAAAAATTTACCTTCATCTGTATACATTTTTAGACTGTTGCTATAGCTCTTGCTATAGCAGAATGAAATAACTAAAATAATAAAGCAAAGTACTAATAATAGCAATAGTAATAACAGTAATAATGATGATAATAATAATTTCAAAGAAACACGTGCAATATAAATGAGATTATAGAACCTAACAGGAAAGACTAAATGAAGTGTGAGAAGTCTGAAAATGCCTGGTTTGTGCCAAACTGGAAAGCAACCAGCCTACACTGAACAAAAAGAGTTGGGGGAGGGGATGACTGGGATGTGGGCATGGAGTGGGGGGCACTGGTTGAGTATTTTAAAATAGTATAAATATTAATGTGACAAACTGTAACGGAATTTGAAAAAATATAAAAACAAGAATTTTTAAAATGAGGCAATTAGTAAATCAAAGAGGAACGCAACTTGTACAAGAAAAGAAATACAATTATGGTACGTTGTTCATTGGTTCACAGTGAACAATACTTTTATAAGCATAATAATAATAATACAAACACTAACCTCTAATTTAAACTGATGTATATATGAATATATATACATATATATATAAATTATGTGGACAAATAAAAAATAATGGAGGTGGTTATAAAAAAGCTAAATAGTCAACTATGATAAAAGGAAGGCAATAGAAAATTAAATAGTAGTAAAAATATATAAACTTATATTATACCATGTAATATATATAAATCAATAAATAACTATGTAAATATAAATATTATTTGGTGTTTTTCATTAGTTCCTGTCAGAGCTTCAAAAAATCCTTGGAATTTCCTGAGTGATAGGAGTGTATTTTGTTATTCATATAAAGCCTTTTCACTCATACTTGAGTTTATGCTAATGAGGTTGGATTCCTAAATTGCTTCCGGATGGGGGCTGGTTGGCAGAAAAAACAACCAGGTGACTAGGGCACTGGAATTTTTACTCCCATCTCACAACCTCCAGAAATTCAGTTCAATCATGTAGCCAGTGACATTAACCAATCATGCTTCATAACGAAACCTTGGTAAAACTCTGGACGATGAGGCTCAGGGAGTTTCTGGGTTGGTGACCACATCAATGTGCTGGGAGGGTGGCACACCCAGACTCTACTAGGAGAGGGCGTGGAGGCTCTGGGTCCTCCCTTCTCCCTCCACAAGACTTTACCCCATTCATCTCTTCCATTCGGCTGCTCTTGATTTGTATTCTTTATAATAAAACTGTAATTGTAAGTACAGCACTTCCAGTAATTCTGTAAGTTGTGCTAGCAAATTTTCAGACCTGATGGAGGGTTATGGAAACTTCCAAATTTGTAGCCAAACAGGAAGAAGTGTGGGGGGCTTGGGGACATCCAGGACTTGCAGTTGACATCTGAAAGTGGGAGCAAGTGGGATCAGTCTTGTGGGACTGAGCCCCTCAACCTGTGAGGTCTGTACTAACTCCAGATTCAACTGAATTGTGAGACATTAAGTTGGTGTCAGAGAATTGCCTGTGGAAAGACAGTAGTAGAAGCATAATATTTAGAATATTAAAGTTAGTACCAGAAGAAAAAGCTAAAATGGTTCAAAGTTATTTCTCTAGAGAGCTAGTTTAAAGGATGGAAAAGAGTGGGCAGAAGCTGCTTTATTTCCTTAAAATCTTTTAATTTTTTTTTCACTATGTTCATGTATTACATTGATAAAAATGAAATTTGATTTAAATAAGAATTAACTCATTTCTAAGAAGTGAGAATATCATTTTATTTTATTATTCACTAAGCTCTTCAAATCATAATGCCTGTTACTTAGCCATTCATTCATTTGTACCATATTTACTACCTGACATTCTGTGCTCAGTGCGGAATAAGAAGATTTTTGGAGTGTGTCGTTTGATTGAGAAGAGCCACATGAAAAAAGTAAGAGAATAAATGCAGAACAATATATACTATAATATTAAAACACAATATAATCATTATTATCAACTGCCAGGAGTAGGGCATCTTTCCTACTAGGCAAATTTTCATAACATGTATTGGCATAACGTGATTGATTAGTGAATACAATTTACAATACACAGATTATGATTTATTATTACACAAAAGTCTTCCAAAATTATCAAAATATGTGTATAAAAAATCATTTTATGAGTATAGGAAAACTTATGTTTCATAAAAAACATGAACACAAGCTATTTTATTTTCATGCCTAGCTTCTCATTTGGCATCCACTTTTTAGTTTTATATTAGAATTGTGATCTGTGCTACAATTTGTTTTGATGGTTTCCAAAATAATTGAATTTGGTCTGGTCTTATGCAGTCTTCAAGGTTTACTCAGTGACATTTAAGTTGCTTTCTTTTTTATCCATTTGCATCAGTCAGTTTACTACTTTTAGTTTTCAAGAATGTACAAATGTATTTTTCTTCACTATTTAAATTCCCGGAAAAAAGATAACTCTGCTATGGCAAAGCTGAAACCTCCTAATTCCCAACCTCTTTGGCCCCACTGAAAGAGTGGTTTTCGTTATGCACTTCTTTATTAACTTGAGGTTTCTTTGGCAAGCATCATTGCTTGAGTGCAGAACAGACATTCAAATATTTAAGAACAAAAAGCAGATAATGAAATAATGGGTCATGATTAGATAATGAAAACCACAAATTTTGTCAACTTGTCTCATTCAGTTGCATCCAATGAGAGGTAGGGTCCAGTGAGGTCTAGGGCTGGGGCGGAAATTTGGGCAACATCCAATAGTTGAGGTAACTGGTAATGATGCTACCTTATAGCCAGATGCACCTCGTTCTTCCATGGTCATTTTCCCCTCTTTGTTTTCTATTGTCTCTTTTCATTCTTCTTTGTTTCCCATTACTCCTGTCTTCCCCCCATGCCTTTATCCTGCCAAACATATTTATTTAGCATGTATTGTGGTCAGGGCTGATAAGCAGTATACATGTATTAACTTATTAATCCTCACTACAGCCCTATGGGATAGGTGTTATTGGTAATTTCCATTGTACTAATAAAGAAACCAAGAGACAAGATGAACTCCCCAAATTCACATAGCTGGAAATCCCACATTCTTGATTATTACATTATACTTAATTGTTACTTATACACTACTTAACAAGCCAGATGCTGTAAGGTACCGGTACCCTTGTCAGCTGCCTCCCCCATACACAAACAAGGCTTTCTGTGTCTGGTGACACTTAAAGAAGCCCAACAAATTCCAGTTTTAACTAGTTACTCAAAGTGGTCAGTCTATTGCTACAATGCCGTTGTTAGTTTTCCAATTTTCCTCTGTATTCTTAGACGACTTCTACCTTCCAAAGCAATGTGAAGGGTTGTTGCAGATGTATAAGAGGAAAAAGTCAGATTTGCTGGATTTGAATTTACCCATGTGACCTGGCTGTTTTGGTTTTAGCCTTAGGGTGCCTTTTTCCTAAAGCTTACCTGTGCTTTATAAGCTGGTGTGGGCAGACTGTTGCTCCTAAAATGAGGAATAATTCCTGCCTATTAGCAAGTGAGTTTACCTCCAGGAAACCATTGAAAGTCAGTACAAATCAGAAGAGTTTCAGCAGGAGCCTAAATTAACCTGCAGGAGCCTTTCAGAGCTGCTGGCAGTATTACTCCCAAGCACAACAAGGTCATCCCAGTCACAATTTTGGCTCTGCTTCTAAAGTGGGAATGATTTTTGAAAGAGAAACTGCCTGTTGCTTTATGTTGTGGAAAAGGGGAAAAAAAAAAAAACCAAAAAAACATTAAGACAATGTGACTAATCAAGGGCTAGAAGACTTGAAAACAGAAGTTTTCTGATTAGTAATGCAAAGCTGGGATCATGTCTTCTTGTGTTTGACAAAGTGGGGAACATAAAATACTGCTAACCTATTCAGCTAGCTAAAAAGGTTTCCATGACAACTGTGGGAACTTGGAACATTTGGTACTCTTATCTTCAAAAATAACCTTGTCGTATTGGCAAGAGATTGTTAAAAGCACTAACCCACCTCACCTTTCTAGTCCAAGGTAACTACCTTACAATTATCTTGGTCTCTTACTAACCTGGAAAAAACTTCAAATGGTCTGTTTACCCTACAGCATAGGAATAAAAATTCAAATAACTAGCCCAGGATAAACTGTGTTTAACCTCAGCAGTTTATAGCCTTTTATTATGCACTCAGTTTTTCCAGAGGAAAGTGAACTTACTTCTGTGCAAGGAATTATAGATATAAAGGTGGTTCCTTCTCTCCTTTTAAAGCAAATCAAGATGAAAATAGAAAATATAGTTATCTTTAATAAAAAAAAATTTCCTGAAAAACCAGCAACACATGCTCATGATAGATAATATAGGAAATATAGAAAGAAGCTAAGGAAATATCCATTATCTTACAACCCAGAGAGCCTAACCATTGTTAAATATTTTATATATTCTCTTTTAGTGTTTATATCATATCTCTATTTTGTTTGTTCATTTTTTTAACTGAACCGTTCTTTAAGTTTGGCCCACAGAGATAATGGAGGGTATATAATAAGCAAGAACAAAAACAAAAAGACACGTAGTAGATAATCACTTGGGTGGCAGTGCCTCTAAGACTGACTCCATAAAGAACCAAAACAATAGCTTCATGAATATTCAGATGTAATTAACCTATCTCATCTGAGCATTGGCATTCATATTTCTCTAGAAAGAGGCTCTGATTGGTCCATTGGCCATTATCCAATACGGAGCATCTCTTTACCTGGCTGACTCCATCCTTGCCCAGGTCACATGTTTAGTTTCAGATATCACAAATGGCAGAAACTCCAGACACCTCACGGACCATTTCAGCTTTCCTTGTGCAGAAGGGAATCTCAAAGGCCCTTTACCAGTATATCTTATACACAATTTTATATCCTTTTTTCCTCCTGAGATTTGTCATTCATGGAATTTCAGGAGTAGAACTGTAGAAGTAGTTCACCCCATGTGCAACCAATAAGGGAGTGGGAAGGGCATTGTAGAGAAATTAAAAGTAATAATTAATAAATAAAACCAATTAAAATTTAGCCTGCTTTATATTATCACAATGCTCCAGCAATTCTAAATATCAGGAATAAAATACTTCTCCAAAAATATGTTTTGTTGGTCTAATTTCTAAAGAATTAGTGCAGACACTGATGGGTTTTACTTATATAATATATATATTTAAGCTTCAAATTAGCACATTTTAGTTCTTACACTTTAACTTTGTGACCTACATGGGAATTAATTCAAAGGACTCCTTGTGTAGTCCATGACAGAGGATTAGCTACTGTGCTCCTCTCCTCCCAAAAGTAAGTTTCATAGGGTTCAGAATCATTTGAGCTCACTTCGAGGGTAGTTCATGTATTCAAGTCTTATGTCCTATACACCCCTGCATTTAGACAATAGATTTAAAATAAACAGTTGTGGCACAGTGGTTGTAAAGATAAAGTAATAGAACTTGAGTTACTTCAGTTCTGTCATTCTATGTGCAAATCATCCTCTGAAACAGGGAATTCAGTCTTCTGGAAGTATTTCTCCATGTGCTTTTGCCCACTTCCTTCCAAAGAAATACTTTAAAAATATTAATTTATTACTTTTCTTTTTTGTACTATAATATTCACTTTTTAAATTCTATTTCGGTCTATTTTCTATATTGGTATGTAATCACATGAAGAGTTCAAGATTAGAAGAATTTTACTATTCATATATATGTTTTTAGTAGTATGTGACAGCTGTATTGCATAATACATGCTGAAAGACCATCATCTGTAAATCATGCTTATAAATTAATGTGTAAAATATTCTCCATGTTTCCAACAGCCAACAAGTAGAGCAACCCCTACCTATGCAGTACCCTTATTATCTAGTTAAATGGTTCCAAAATATATGGAATAAACAGTGAGCACGTTCTATATTCATTAACTGGGATCAGACACAATGTTGTCGAGAAAAAATTGCAAAGGAAAAGCAAACAAGATATAATGCAGACAAAGGCATATCATGAAAAACATGACAGAATACTAGCATATCTTTTTCTAAAAAACTAACTTTTAACTATTTACAACAAAACATACAATATTCTAAGCAATCTAACAGCATGAACTTGTTTTAAAACTCTTGAGGTAAATTAACACGATTTTTCAAATCAGGGCAAGAGACACACAGGTTTGTATACATTAACCCAATTGGCACACGAAGTAGTGAGGAAAACAGGATTTCCAGCTGGACTACAGACTGAGACAACTTATTCTTAAGCACGAGCACCCACCCAGGGAGGACACATTACATAATAATACAACTAATATCAGGAGTTTAGAAAAAAAACCTCAAAGGAGATGCAAGAAGAAGTCAGCTGTGTTAAGTACTAAGGATATTCAGCCATCCCTCCAGGAAATGATTTCTGAGTCATCACGGTGGCAGATGGTGACATAGGTCCTGTCCTGAGAATGTTGTCCAACAGTTCAACAGAGGGATCATTTCTACAGTGTGAGTGATGTGGAAGGTGGAGGGATGGGTGAAGGAGTGCTGTGGAAACCATGGAAAGCAAGTTCCTGTAGGTCTCCACCATCACGTCCCTGTACAACATCCTCTCAGCAGGGTCCAGGCATTCCCATTCCTCCTGAGTGAATTCGATGGCCACATCCTCAAAAGTCAACCATTCCTGAGAAAGAGTCCTTCCAGACTTTAGTTCTTTCCTCTTCCTCCTCTTCTGGGCATATTCCTTAGGCAACATGATTCTTTAGCAGTCAATGCTCTGCTCTGTGACCTTGGCCTATTCATATTTCTTTTCCGGCCATTGTTAATGTTTGTTACATTTCATGATTATTACTGAAAATAATTTTGTCCTGAAGAGGAGGAAGGGTATTCGACTCATTCCAGATGTCTAATATTCAAGATAGTCCACTGTCTATCATATTTTAAGCTTTTAATCATAAAAAGTATTCATTATAAATGCTATTCTACTATAATAATATTCCTTTATCCAGATATACCAAAACTTATTTAACTATTAATCTATTATTGGACTATTAGCACTTTTATAAATAGTGCTATATTGAATTTCTCTGTACACATTTTATTTCTACTTTCTGACTTTGCCTCAGTCTAATTTTATGAGACTGCTTATAGGCAGTAAACAGAGCCAAAAACCGGGACAAGAGCACCACAATCGATCATCCACAAACTAGATGATGTGAATCATCACTGCAGTGAACTTCAGCTTATTCAGTACTTAATTATCCGCAAGCTGAGTATCCATAATTTATATTACCTACCTACAGCATCCTAGAAAAACACAAAAATACGAAAACAAAAAAATCTTATGGTGCATTGTCTTTAAAAAGCCTTAAGAATCTTTTTCATATATGCATCAATTATTTATGTGCAGTATTCTTTTTTTTTTTACTTGTATAGTTTCAGTTTTTATTTTTTTTACATCTTTATTGGAGTATAATTGCTATACAATGGTGTGATAGTTTCTGCTTTATAACAAAGTGAATCAATTATACATATACATATGTTCCCATATCTCTTTCCTCTTGCGTCTCCCTCCCTCCCACCCTCCCTATCCCACCCCTCTAGGTGGTCACAAAGCACTGAGCTGATCTCCCTGTGCTATGCGGCTGTATCCCAGTAGCTATCTACCTTACGTTTGGTAGTGTATATATGTCCATGCCTCTCTCTCACTTTGTCACAGCTTACCCTTCCCCCTCCCCATGTCCTCAAGTCCATTCTCTAGTAGGTCTGTGTCTTTATTCCCATCTTACCCCTAGGTTCTTCATGACATTTTTTTCCCCTTAGATTCCATATATATGTGTTAGCATACGGTATTTGTCTTTCTCTTTCTGACTTACTTCACTCTGTATGACAGACTCTAGGTCCATCCACCTCACTACAAATAACTCAATTTCGTTTCTTTTTATGGCTGAGTAATATTCCATTGTATATATGTGCCACATCTTCTTTATCCATTCATCCGATGATGGACATTTAGGTTGCTTCCATGTCCTGGCTATTGTAAATAGAGCTGCAATGAACATTGTGGAACATGACTCTTTTTGAATTATGATTTTCTCAGGGTATATGCCCAGTAGTGGGATTGCTGGGTCATATGGTAGTTCTATTTGTAGTTTTTTAAGGAACCTCCATACTGTTCTCCATAGTGGCTGAACCAATTCACATTCCCACCAGCAGTGCAAGAGTGTTCCCTTTTCTCCACACCCTCTCCAGCATTTATTGTTTCTAGATTTTTTGATGATGGCCATTCTGACTGGTGTGAGATGATATCTCATTGTAGTTTTGATTTGCATTTCTCTAATGATTAATGATGTTGAGCATTCTTTCATGTGTTTGTTGGCAAACTGTATATCTTCTTTGGAGAAATGTCTATTTAGGTCTTCTGCCCATTTTTGGATTGGGTTGTTTGGTTTTTTGTTATTGAGCTGCATGAGCTGCTTATAAGTTTTGGAGATTAATCCTTTGTCAGTTGCTTCATTTGCAAATATTTTCTCCCATTCTGAGAGTTGTCTTTTCGTCTTGTTTATGGTTTCCTTTGCTGTGCAAAAGCTTTGAAGTTTCATTAGGTCCCATTTGTTTATTTTTGTTTTTATTTCCATTTCTCTAGGAGGTGGGTCAAAAAGGATCTTGCTGTGATTTATGTCATAGAGTGTCCTGCCTATGTTTTCCTCTAAGAGTTTGATAGTGTCTGGCCTTACATTTAGGTCTTTAATCCATTTTGAGCTTATTTTTGTGTATGGTGTTAGGAAGTGTTCTAATCTCATACTTTTACATGTAGCTGTCCAGTTTTCCCAGCACCACTTATTGAAGAGGCTGTCCTTTCTCCACTGTACATTCCTGCCACCTTTATCAAAGATAAGGTGACCATATATGTGTGGGTTTATCTCTGGGCTTTCTATCCTGTTCCATTGATCTATCTTTCTGTTTTTGTGCCCGTACCATACTGTCTTGCTTACTGTAGCTTTGTAGTATAGTCTGAAGTCAGGGAGCCTGATTCCTCCAGCTCCGTTTTTCTTTCTCAAGACTGCTTTGGCTATTCGGGGTCTTTTGTGTTTCCATACAAATTGTGAAATTTTTTGTTCTAGTTCTGTGAAAAATGCCAGTGGTAGTTTGATAGGGATTGCATTGAATCTGTAGATTGCTTTGGGTAGTAGAGTCATTTTCACAATGTTGATTCTTCCAATCCAAGAACATGGTATATCTCTCCATCTATTTGTATCATCTTTAATTTCTTTCATCAGTGTCTTATAATTTTCTGCATACAGGTCTTTTGTCTCCTTAGGTAGGTTTATTCCTAGATATTTTATTCTTTTTGTTGCAGTGGTAAATGGGAGAGTTTTCTTAATTTCACTTTCAGATTTTTTCATCATTAGTGTATAGGAATGCAAGAGATTTCTGTGCATTAATTTTGTATCCTGCTACTTTACCAAATTCATTGATTAGCTCTAGTAGTTTTCTGGTAGCATCTTTAGGATTCTTTATGTATAGTATCATGTCATCTGCAAACAGTGACAGCTTTACTTCTTCTTTTCCGATTTGGATTCCTTTTATTTCCTTTTCTTCTCTGATTGCTGTGGCTAAAACTTCCAAAACTATGTTGAATAATAGTGGTGAGAGTGCGCAACCTTGTTTTTGTTCCTGATCTTAGTGGAAATGGTTTTAGTTTTTCACCATTGAGGATGATGTTGGCTGTGGGTGTGTCATATATGGCCTTTATTATGTTGAGGAAAGTTCCCTCTATGCCCACTTCCTATGTGCAGTATTCTTGAACATTTCCATCTATCATGTTATACAGGGGCTCTGCCGAATAATATCCTCCCAAGCAGCTCCTAGTCATCTAGGACCTCCTAATCTGCTATATTTATTCATGTTTCGATGCACAAGCTAAATAAGAAATTGGCATGATGATGTGAGGGGCTATGGATACTAGTCTTTGTTCTTAAACTTGGAGTCAGGCAACATTTCTCCAGGTAGCTTATTTCTTACCAAACTTAAGAGCAGAATATAAGGAGAATCTGATTTATACCCGCACCAAAAAAGCAGCCCTGCCCTAAAATCACAATGCAGTGCATTTGGAAGAGGATTGTTCTGTGAGAGACAGGGCAAAGCCATGGTTAAGAGTTTGGCTCTAGTGTCAGACTGCCGGAGTCTGAATCCCACTAGTTGGCTGGTTGGATGACCCTGGGCTAGTCAGGGGCTGTGCTAGGCTCTGGAATAAAAGAATAAACAAGTTATAGTCACTGCCTACCTGATGGAAACTTAAAGCTTTGAGAAAGAGTCAGATAATTAAAAGATCATTATATAAAAGAATGCAGTCAAGTCATCCCCTCCAGCCTCAGGTTATCTGCTAGTTATTATTATATTATTATTGAGATTGATGTTACCTCCCACAGAAGAGTAAATCTCTTTGAAAGCAGACCATAGATGAACAAACATTAAAGGTAGATTTCCTCTCTCTCTCTCTCTCTCTCTCTCTCTCTCTATATATATATATATATATATATATGTATATATATATGTATATGTGTATACACATATGTATGTATAGGTTTGTGGGTGTACATACACACATATATTGAAAATAGATTCTTTCTACACATGCATATACATATACACACTTATATACATACAAACATTTACATACATACATAAATATATTTTTTCCTTCAGGAAAAATGGATGGATGCTCCCATCATCCCCCTTTCCTATGTGGCCCTCTTCATTATTGTTCTCCTTCTTGTTCAACCAAGAGTAGCTGACTCAAATCCAAATTCAACCTCTTGCCAGTTTTCTGACCTCTGCCAAATTTACTTGACTTCACGTAGCCTCAGTTTCTCCATCTGTAAAATATCATCTCATAAGGATGTTATGCAGAGTATAAGCAATAATATATGTCAAATGTTTGAACCTAATGCCAGGCACACAGTTAAGAATTCAGTTAATGTTAGTTGCTTTTACAATTAGTATGTAAATTACCTCAGTCAGTATGAGATCATCCATAGTCTTGGAACTCATTATTATTGCACTCCCTCTGGGATCTTACAATTATTAGAGAACAGTTATTGACTATTTAAAGGGAATATAGGGCTTCCCTGGTGGCGCAGTGGTTGAGAGTCCGCCTGCCGATGCAGAGAACACGGGTCCGTGCCCTGGTCCGGGAAGATCCCACATGCCGCGGAGTGACTAGGCCCGTGAGCCATGGCCGCTGAGCCTGCGCGTCTGGAGCCTGTGCTCCGCAACAGGAGAGGACAGTGAAAGGCCTGCGTACTGCAAAAAAAAAAAAAAAAAAAAAAGGGGGACTTCCTTGGTGGCACAGTGGTTAAGAATCCGCCTGCCAATGCAGGGGACACGGGTTCGTGCCCCGGTCCAGGAAGATCCCAAATGCCAAGGAGCAACTAAGCCCGTGTGGCACAACTACTGAGCCCGCGCACCACAACTACTGAAGCCCACGCACCTAGAGCCCATGCTCTGCAACAAGAGAAGCCACCACAATGAGAAGCCCGCGCACCGCAACAAGGAGTAGCCCCAGCTCGCCGCAACTAGAGAAAGCCCGCATGCAGCAACGAAGACCCAATGCAGCCAAAAATAAATAAATAAAATAAATAAAAACAAAGGGAATATAAAATTATCTGTGCAAGGAAGGGATTATTTTCTATGGCTATCTATGAACTACTAGATATAGCAGACTGGTTCCAATCACTGCACGTTGCCTAGATAAGGAGTTCTTTTCTCCATACACCCTCATCACCCCTAGAAGTGTCACATGACCCCAGTGCTCAATTCCAGCATGTGGAGAAGATTATTACACATCCAAGGAAGCCAAATGGAGGGTCGAGCAAAGTCTTAGGCACATAGGCAGGCATCGCTTCTACAGGAAATTTAAAAGACGGTACACTGGCTGTTCTCACTGCAGCATTCTCACCAGTGGGAGAAGAGAAGGGGAACTGAAAGCCTGGGCTTTGTCCATGTCCACTCACAAGGCCATGGTGTCTCATCATCAGTGCTGCTGGCCAACTTGACGTACTACGTGGCGCTTAGGGATCCTTCCTTTTGACCTACCTGCTGTCCAAATGGCCACCCCCATTCAGCTAAAGAAGATTGCTTTTTCAGTCTAGGGAAGGAGGTCAAAAACTAGATTAGGTAGGCTTTCATGTCATACTTGACATAAAGCCTTTGAAAAGTCCAAGAGCTGAAATTTTGACAATTTTGTTCTCTGGATCTATTTTGACAACTTCCTTTTAGGCCAATGAGTGGTTCACATCCAGCTACCTGGGCAAAGGAGTGAGGAAGGACTTCAGAGTACATTGAAGCACATACAGAAAAATCCACAAAGGGTACATTTGACATTTATTTCCTCTTTACATCTATAGCAAGTTACCCTTGGTAAGAGAGCAACAGAGAAGCAAGCATTCCAGAGTGGTCTAGCCCCTTGTAACCAATCCCACCCCTAGTCCAACTGCAAATGCAGTGCTTAAATAGTCACCACATTGCTGGGGCAGGGAAGAGGTGAAGGGTTATATTAGGAGAGGCAGTCTCTAGTAGTGGCTAAGACCATGTACTCTGAAATCAAAAAGATCTGGGTTCCAGTCCTCCTTCAGCTACTTACAAACTAAGTAACCTTGGGTAAATTACTCAACCTCTCTAAGCGATGGTTTCCTCAGTTGATAAAGTGGGTGATGGTGATAGTTCTGACTTCACAAAGCTATTCTGGGAACTAAATAATAATCAAGTCTTGGCATAAGGAAGCAATCAGCAGATGTTAGCTTCTGCTACTTTTAAGGGAGGTGAATGCAGGGAGGTTAAGTGAGGAAACTTCATGGCACCTGTGCTCTGCTGTGTAGAGCCTGTGTTATTAGGTTTCCAAGATTTGGAAACCACTGGATGCCTTGTCTAATGTCAGCAACCCGTTTTCGTTGTGCAGAATTCACATTTGCAGACCTCCCAAAACTGTTATAGAACAAAGCACATAAAAGATTCATGCACATTCGGCACTTACCTCCTGGATAACACTTCTCAGGGGATTGATTAAGGAATTTAATTTAAACTAACAGAACCAGTAGTATTTCTGCGGATCCCTTGTGTAACTGTGTTAGTGAACATAAATACACATGGACAGGCTTTGGGTACTCTGTGATTCTTACAATTATCTAGTTCAAAGGAAAGCAAACTGATTACCACATGTGTGAAACGGAGAAAGAGAAAGTTCTGTTCTGTGTCAGCAGTAGGGGGAAAGGTGGTTTTGAAATATGAATGTCTTGCTACTTTTATCTGATGTGTTTTCAATGATTGTGTAAAGAGAATATCACCAAAATATGACACATGGAAGCAAATTGAGTGTGTATTTTTCTTCTCAAGTTGCTGTGTTCAAACTTTGACCAAAATAATGCTAGCTAACATAACCCCTGAATTAGTATGTATGTCCAAGGGATTAAATGCTAAATAAATAATCCTTTCTTATATTTGGTTATCATGATATATTTAATAATTATGTCTAGCATTACATTGAAAGCAAAGGGTTTTTCTTTTTCAATAATAATCTTTCACAAAAACGTAATATATAAAATAAATAAAAAGCAGAAATTCTCTGGTTAAAGTGGAGGTTAGATGCCTGAAATTCTGGCCTTGTAGCCTCCCCATAAGTCCTCAGGAATATCCCCTGAAATGACCCTGTGTGATCCAAAGACTCAAAAGAACATAGTTTGAAAACAACGTGAGTGGTACATTACTTTATTACACACCTTCACACTATTTTATTTAAACTCACAAAAGTCCTAGGATATAAATCTTAACACCCTCATTTTACAGGTCAAGAAAGCAAGATTCAGAAGGGAAATATTTTTCAAGATCACTCAGTTTGTGAGTCTCAGCATTTTGGACTCAAAGCCAAATCTTCATGCTCTAAAGCAGGATTTCTTAACGTTTACACTACTGATGCTTGCAGCTGGATACCCTCTGTTCTGTGGGGATATCCTGCACATCATAGAATATTTAACAGCATACTTGGTTCTACTCATTAGAAGTCAGAAGTATACTGTCCCTGAAATGACAATCAAATATGTCTCCAGACATTACCAAAGGTCCCATGCACTGTGGTGAGGGGACAAAATGGCCCCAGGTGGAGAACCAGAGCTCTTAATCTGGTATGCATGGATCCCCAAAAAAGCCCATGGATAGAACTCTAGGGGTCCTTGAACTTGGCTGGGAAAGATTTGCATTTTTATTTTCACTTACCTCAATTAGAAATTTAACATTTCTTTCCATGATAAATGTAAGCAACAGACCTTAATAGAATTATCAGTACATGTGACTTTTTTTTTTTGCGGTACACGGGCCTCTCACTGTTGTGGCCTCTCCTGTTGCGGAGCACAGGCTCCGGACGCGCAGGCTCAGCGGCCATGGCTCACGGGCCCAGCCGCTCTGCGGCATGCGGGATCCTCCCGGACCGGGGCACGAACCCGTGTCCCCTGCATCGGCAGGCGGACTCTCAACCACTGCGCCACCAGGGAAGCCCAGTACTTGTGACTTTTAACCAAAAGAAAGCACTAATACACCAGATTTTCTATCTAATTACAATTATTGCAGGTAATTCAATGTATCATTGAAAATTTGAGTAAATGTCATGATATATTAAGTGAAAAAGGCAGTTTGCAAAGTACTATGCATAAGTATATTTTAGAAGTATTTTGTTTAAAAAAATCCTGGAAGGATATAGAACAGAGTGTTAATAGTTTTCTCTGAAAGGTGAGCTTATAGATAAAATTCCCAGTTTTGAGATTTTTGTATTGCTTGATTTTTACAACAAAAATGTATTATTTTTAAGTGTGAAAAATCAGTAAAATTTTTCTGCTTTTTAAAGAAAGAAAATTAGGGTAAATGACTCTACTGCTTCAAAATTATGCTGGATATTTGACCCACAGTCTGATCTTATTTAAGACATTACCAAAGAAGCATATATACTACTATTCTTCTTAAATTGTGTTAACTATATTTCACAATAATTGTTTGCCTTTGTAATCCTTTCTCTGCTTTTTTGCATCTATACCTTTTCTGAAAAGACATCCATAGATTTAACTTGACCGTAAAAGGGGTCCGTGACACACAAAGTTTACAAAGCCCTACTCTAAAGCTTCTACATCTTACCACTTATTTTTGGGAAGATGTGGTAAAGCTGTTTAGTGGCTCAGAGCATAGGCTGTATGCTACCTGCACTCAAATTACTGGCTGTAACCTTAACCAGATTAAATAACTCTAAATCTCAGTGTCTTCATCTGTAAAATGAGAATAATACTAGTATGTAGCTTATACTGGCTTTCATAAGGTTAATAAGTATTTAGTACAGTGTCTGGCACATAGTAGGCACTTAATAACTACAAGTTATCATTACTACTGCTTGAGTGTCATAACACGGCCTCTTCAGAAATAATTGTCTAGTAAGTATTTTGCCAGTAGCAGGGGCATTGATAAAGCACAGAAATCTCTGAAATATATGCCAGGGAATATAAAATACTTCGTGTCTCTCCTGGCCAGTGGTGATTAGCATTTTCCATTTGCAGTAGATATATAAGAAATTCATTTTCTTTAAGAAGGATTTGAAAGTGCTCAAAATTTCATTTGTTCCTAGACACAGTGAGGATGGAAACAGCATTTATTTCACAGTGCTGGGCTCGATGAGTGAGAACGCAGCAGGAACAATGACAACAGAAGTCAGCTGGGAATTGCTGGACTAGGTGGAACTTCAGTCCCCAAGTTTCTGCCTTTCGTCTGCACCTCAATTCCAATTACCAACAGACCCCTGCTCATCACTTTTCCATCCCTGCTAGATTTGCACTTGAAAGATTTTCTTTTCTCATGTGATGCCAATTCACGATAAATGCTCACAAAGGCATGACAATTTCAATTGCCAGACCATCTGGCTACTGGATATTTTACCGTGGTTTTTAGAGCCAAGAGCTTCACCAGTTGCCCTGTTTCTAAGGAAACAGAAGCTATGGTGACAATTCGTGACTCAGATGAACTGTCTCGCTGCTCATTAAAGACGGACTCTGGAGGTCAGCAAGCACAAGCTGTACTGGGTGTTCCTGCAGCCAGAGCACTGGCTACTATATTGCTCATTTTCATTATTCTTATTTGCATCTTCCCTTCTGAATCACTTGGGGAACCAAACTGAAATGTGATCTGCTCAAAGAAAAGTCCTTAATCTGCCCTCTTTCTCTGGGATGTTTGGAAGGATAGATGAATAGATGGATGGACTGATGGATGGATAAATTCAATCATTCAGTCAGTCAACAAACAAATACTGAGCATTTGAATATCAGGTCACTTCCATGCTTAAACATTTCAAGATAAAGTCCAAGTTCCTTAGTTTAGTAAATAAACAAACAAAACCCAATGATGGTCAAAGTGCAGCCACTCATTAATGAGTAAAACAAATTTAGTGGGTGATGGCAGGCATTTTTACAAATGAATGAAATAGAATAGAACAGAATAGAGCAAAGTGCATTATAAGTACATGCTGCTTCATGAAACTTTTCTTAAATATTTTTCGTGTGTTGTATTAAGTTGAAAGGTAAAATACATTTACTTTTTTAACCAATCAGATTAGTTAAAATTTATTTTTTTATTAATAAACTTTAATATTTAAAACAGTTTTAGATTTGCAGAAAGTTGAGTACAGAGTGTTTCTTTCCCAAATACTCCCTCTCCCCACAGTTTCTAATATTAATATCTTGATTAGTATGGTACATTCCTTTTTTTATATTTTTATTTTATATTGGACTATAGTTGATTAACAACGTTGTATTAGTTTCAGGTGTACAGAAAAGTGATTCAGTTATATGTATACATGTATCTATTTGCATTTCTTGTTGGAGAGCGAATTCAAAAAAAAGTTTGAAAGCCACTGGCTGCTAAAGCCCTTTGACCCACTTCCCAACCGCATCTCTAATTGCTACATCAAAATTCATTTTCTAATCATGCTGTACTGCTCCTGTTCTCTAACAGCACACATTCTTTTTTTTTCCATTTGCAAATCTCTTTTTTAAAAAAAAAACACTAGTCCTTTTTTTTTTTAGTATTTATTTATTAATTTCTTTCTGGTCGCGTTGGGTCTTTGTTGCTGCACGCGGGCTTTCTCTAGTTGCGTCTACTCTTCGTTGCGGTGCACAGGCTTCTCATTGTGGTGGCTTCTCTTATTGAGGAGCACGGTCTGTAGGCGCGCGGGCTTCAGTAGTTGTGGCTCATGAGCTCTAGAGCACAGGCTCAGTAGTGGTGGCTTACGGGCTTAGTTGCTCTGCTACATGTGGGATCTTCCCAGACCAGGGATCAAAACTGTGTCCCCTGCATTGGCAGGCGGGTTCTTAACCCCTGTGCCACTAGGGAAGTCCCCTGCAAATCTCTTTAATGTCCATCTTAATAGCATTCAGTTGGATTCTCATTCCTGCTCCTGCTTTTTCTTGCATTTTTAAAAATTTATTTTATTGAAGTATAGTTGATTTACAATGTTGTGTTAATTTCTGCTGTACAGCAAAGTGATTTGGATATACATATATATACATTCTTTTTCATATTCTTTTCCGTCATGGTTTATCACAGGATATTGAATATAGTTCCCTGTGCTATACAGTAGGACCATGTTGTTCATCAGTTCTATATACAGTAGTTTGCATCTGCTAATCCCAAACTCCCAATCCATCCCTCCCCCACCCCCCTTCTCCCTTAGCAACCACAAGTCTGTTCTCTATGCCTGTGAGTCTGTAAAAGCACACATTCTTCTGTGGTTCTAGATGTTTGCACAGTGCACTCTTACTTTATGTTATAACATGCCCATCAGTGCCTGACTCAGTGTTCTTTGTCCTACCTCCGGCTTCCTCCAGGAAGCCTCTACCACACACCCCCAACCTGGGTCAATTCCTCTTCCAGCAGCTTGTAAGCCCCTCATTTATCCTAGCACATATATACCTTTCGGCTAATGTTTGCTTGTCTTTCATCTTTTCAACTATATATGCTCTTGAAGATCACAACAACATATAATTGGTTGTTGTAGCTGCAGCTTTTAACTTCCACAGGCAACTGTGAAACTTTCAGCCAAGCCTGAGAAATAGTAACCCAGTTCAGTGTTGTCAAAGTGTGAGATGCTTGTTAGTGGCAGTGGTACAGTGGATGACTTTTGCCTAGAGAGTGAATTCTAAGGAACATTAAATGACAATAATATTAAATAGTATTGAACCACTCAGTAAGGAAATTATTCCCTTTGCAAAACTTACCCATCTTTCTGATTACAAAAGGGAGAAAAAGCTGGTGTGTTGAAGGATAGGTTTTGTAAAAGTACAATTATGAGTCTTCTACCAATATAAAATGAACACACGTGAAAGAGTTAACACTGAGTAATTAGGGAACCAGTCAGATGTTGCAACCAGATCAAAGGAAGGTTCAAAGGACTCCACATCTATAGACAAATAAGGAATACTGAAATGAAATAACAAAGAGAAGCAAAATGGGTCTATTCACAGTGCAATAATCAATTTCAGTTCACCTGACACAATCAATTTGTGTTTCTATGGATAAGAATCATTAGCATTATTTTCTACAACTTACTGAGTTGTAAAGTAACTCAAACAACAATGAAAGGCTGAGGTAGCATAGAAAGGCTATCTTTTTGGCCCATTTCAGTCTTTTGTAATTTTCCCCAGCTGGCACAAGTCTTTTGTCTCCCTCCAACAATTGCTGATCTTCTTTGTAATACAAAGAAAGCAAGCCACTCCCTCTGAGCCTCTGGTGTATAGCATTGAGTAGTTGGAATTGGATAATATTTTATTTTTATTATGATCATCTTACACTTATCTTTTATTATTTACAATAAATCATTTTTATTCATTGTAATGGTGTGAATTTTTTAAAAAAATGTATTAATATAACGAGTCTATGAAAAGAAAATAACGAGGAAGTCACAGCACAGTGGTACAAATATTAGGAAGCCATATATATACTGGTTAGGACAGACACTTCAAACCAGATGCTTTGGGACAAAGTGACTTTAATAAGTTACTTAAGCTCTCTGTGCCTCAGTGATTTTATTTGTATTTATCTATAAAATGGACATAATAATAGTATCTACCTCATAACGTTATTGTGAGGATTAAATTATTTAATGCTTAGAATCTGCATATAGCAAATACTGAATACAAATTAATGATCACTGTTATTTTTATTATAATTATGTGACAAAAGTTGTGAATACTGTGTGCGTGTAACCATAGTTTGGGAAACACTGGTGTCTATAGCAACAATCAGCTTATAGGACTTTGTGTTGCCACTACCTGAGAATGTTTCTGAAGGGCATCAAACTTCTAATACTTTCTCTCTGCTAGCTCGCAGAATCGGTAAACTTATCTCTCTCTGATTTCTCCCAGCTTTCCAACAAAAACCCTTCAATAATATAGCAATCCCATTGACCTTCAAATCCATCAACCCTCCTCCCAACGAGTTCAGTATCCTCCTTCCTGAGCTTAGAATCCATTATTCATCACTATGATTATTCATTTACATATATACTCAACTCTCTTATTCCTGTACCATAATATTTGCCTAGAAAATCTCCAACCCTGACCAAACAAAATTACCCTATGCCTGTATGAATGGAGAAACATGATTAAGGGAAAAACCTAACAGTGATAACTAATCAAATTATAAATGTATAACCAAACTCTAAGAAGCCCTCAGCACTGTCCAGCAATCCTACTACATTTTCTAAAATGACTCTTCAATGCTCTGAAACAACTATTTCACATCTTTTCTTCTCTCCTCAAGTCTTCAATGCCCACCCCACTTACAGCAATTGTTCTTGCCTAGATTTCACTAATAAAAGGAAACAGTCAGAAGAGAACTACCACATGTTTCCACTAGCAAATTTACCAAGCTTCTGAAAATATCCCCACATAAACTGACACCCTACAGCTATGATGGATGAAGTGTATCTGCTTCAGTCATCTAAGGCCGAGGGCTTTACCTACACACTGGCTCCCATCCTCTCTGGCCACTCAAGGACTTTGATTCTACAATTCCCCCCTTTCTTTCCCACATCACAAACTTTCCCTTTTTCTACTGGGCTATTCCTTACAGAACACAAGCATGCTGTAACATATTTTTTGATCCCCTGTGTAGTCCAGCTAGCACCCCATACCTTATAGCAAAAGCCACTGAAAGAGTTGCCTCCACTTCTTCAGGATATTCTACTCACCTCACAACCCATTTATCAAGGTGATCAGTGAAACTTCATCTTCTTAATGTCAGTGGAAAGTTATCAGTCTTCATCTTACTAGACCTGTCAGGAGCATTTACTTAAACCTTTCTCTTAAACCATCATATTCTCTTGCTCCAAGGATGTCACACCCTCTAACCTTTAATTATATCTTTCTAACTGGCTGAGCACTTCTTCTCAGTCTCCTGACTGACCATTTGTCCTCTGCCAAATCTGTGAATGTAGGATTCCCCTTCAGTGCTAAATGTTGTTCTCAATCTACAACCAGTTCCATGGCTTGAAATATCATCGATATGCTGATCTTTTCCAAGTTTCTCTCTCTAACCCTCACCTATCCCTCAGGCCCCAATTTGATGATTCACCTGTTTATTTAAAATCTCCACTTCAGTGTCAGTAGGCATCTCAAATCAATATGTCCCAAATAATAATCATCATTATCTCTCATCTCAAATCAATATGTCCCAAATAATAATCATCATTATCTCTGATTAATAAAGATACAGATTACACCAAGATGAAGAGTGGCCCCCGCTCGCTGCAACTAGAGAAAGCCCTCGCACAGAAACGAAGGCCCAACACAGCCAAAAATTTAAAAATAAATAAATAAATAAGATACAGATTAGATTCATGTATCAAAGAAACTCAAAAACCCACTGCCTTAAATAATGGCATATTTCTCTCTCACATAAATGTCCAGTTAGGTGATGATGTCAAACAGAGTACAAACAACGCTATTATAAGTATTTGGGAGTAAGGGGTTTATTAAAGGAATAAAACCTTACTCATTTTGGAGAGAAGATATGTAAGTTAGATTCCAGATGGGGAGTCTGGAGCATCAGAGAAGTCTGTAATGGAATGTCCTGGAGCACTACGGTGAGTAGACAAGTTGAAGATTACAGGGGAACCTGGGAAGCCAGATACTTTCAGCATCCAGTGTGGGAAAATGAACAGGAGCTGGGGAAAAATTATACTGAAATATGTTACTTCTGCTGAGACATTACTTCTGTAGATCCATACCCAAGTATTTAGTGGCGGGATTGAGGCCACTGTTGGTAAATAAGGTCATTAGTCAGGAAAATTGCCAAATGCAGAGCAGGGGAGAGCAAGCAGTAAATCAAATCTACCATTACTTAGAGAACAGATGTATACAGGAAGAGCAGTGGGCCAAAGAGCACACTGAGGGAAATGTCATCATTTGAGGAATAAACAAAACAGAGGAAGTCCATTAAAAAAAACGAAACTGGAAAGTCAGAAAAATGGGAGGAAAACCAGAAAAAGCAGTAGAATGTAAAGCAAGAGAACTGAGAGTTTTATGAAGCAGTGAGTCATCAACCAAGTCTTGTCCTTCAAAGAGAGTCATAAGGTAAGAGCTGAATATTGGCCATAGGATTTGGCAGTAAGACAGACAGTGACCTCTGAATGCAGAAGGCTAACTGCAGTGATTGAGTTGTGTGGTAAGAGAAGCTACTTCTTCCAAGTGAGAAGACAGTCTTCCAAAAAAGGAAGGAAAGAGGGATGGCAGTAGCTAGAACAGGAGGTATGGCCAAGAGAATTGTTTTGTTATCATTATTTGCAGGGTTTTTTTTAATTTGTGTGTCTCTTTGTATTGCAGAGCTTGGAACATGTTTATAAGCTATAATGAAGGAACTATTTCATAAAAGGGCACATAGAGGTGTGAAAGACAGGATAAATAATTGACTGATTAAAGTCCAGGCATTGGTGACAGGGGATCGAATTGTGGAAACAATTGAGGGTTTTACCTCAAACAGAAGGCCAAGGATGGACATATTGCAAGCACTGTAGATGAAGGGAAGAGGATCCCTATTCTTGTTGAGGTTACCTGCCAGGCAATGTCCCAAATATAATCCAGGGAACTTAAGAAGAATAAAGATGATTTGGAATAGCTGCTTGAGTTCAATAGGATAGAGAATTCACTCAACATAATTGAAAGGAATGTAGAATTGAATTCATGGTCTGACTGAGGTTGATGACACATTTGTGGTGGAACTGTATTGAACAACAGTGCCACACTGTCTTTAAGCATTTGGTCAAAGTGTACAGATGGATAGTCAAGTTGCTCATTCCAGGATTAGTGTTCTTCACCATGATGGATTCAGTCAGTTAGGATGGATTCTTCTTGCAAGAAAAAGAAAATTGAACTAGGTGTAAACAAAAATGAGTCTGTTTTTCTCACACAATAAAATCTAAAGGTAGATGGCTGTGGACATTGGTTCAACAAATCAATGAGGGTAATAAAACTAGTCGTTCTGTAATTCTTTCTGCTTTTTGACCACATTTGCATTTGATCCAGTAGGAAAAGAGTGAAGGAGGGTTGATGCCAATGTTATCAGTGCCTGTTATTAGGAGGGCAAAACCTTTCCTAGAACCCCAGCCTTGCTACATCTAACTGACTCTCTTAGAGGAATTGGAGTCCCCCATATAGTCAGGGAGAGGCTGGCAACAGGTTTATTGTGTACCAACAAGCAATGTCTGCTCTAGGATTCAGAGAAGTTGAGCCTAGATGAAAAAGTCGTTCAAACGATAAGTCATATGATCTGGATAAAGAGAGATGTGGACAGTACCTTAACCAAGTGGTCTCACTTAGCATTAAAAATTATAGTATAAATTTATACTAAGTGACTTTTGAGTTGAAACAATGGGAGGTACATATCCCTTAAGTAGTTTTCATACTAAGAGTGTTAAACCTAAATCTAATCTTGCAAAACAATAAAATTAATCCAGATTGTGAGACATTCTATAAGAAAGTTGACCTGAATCTTCAACTACATCAACGTACAGAAAGGAAAAAAAGGGGCAAAGGCCTAATCGAAACTAAAAAGACTAAATAGTCATGTCAGTGAAATACAATATCTGGTCCTTGATTCAATTCTGGACATTTTTTAAAAAAAATAAAGCAAGAGTTTAAAAGACATTTTGGGGGTAACTGGATAATTTTTAATATGGATGAAACATGTTCAAAGTTAAATTTCTTGCATGTAATAATGGTTGTGTTATTTTGTTGTAGTGTGAAATATCCTTGTTCTTAAAGGATTCATGCTACTGCATTTAGAAGTAAACCATCCTGAAGGCTGCGATTACTTTCAAATTGTTCACAGAAATACTATATATATTGTATGATTATACACACACAAACACACACAGGAATAGAGAGAAAGAGAATGAGCAAGCAAATGTGGTAAAATGTTAGCAATTGTTGAATCTAAGGGGAGAGAACAGGTGTTCACTGTACAATTTTTTCAACTTTCATATAGGTTTTTAATTTCTCTAAAAAAAAAGGTGGAGGGAAAAGAGAAAAAGGAGTATTTTGAAATTTCCAATGTATTATATGGAGAAATCCTACTTGAATTATTCTTGTTGTGAGCATGAGTGTAGTGGTTGAAAGTAAAAGTAAATGTCAGGAGCATTTATGTAAAACATACTTTGGCCATAGGTCATAGGTTCAAATCCTGGCTTGGCAACTTACTATGTGGTGCTGGGAAAACTGGACAACTACGTGTAAAATAATGGGATTAGAACATTTCTTTACATCGTATATAAAAATAAACTCAAAGTGGATTGAAGACCTAAATGTAAGACCTGAAACCGTAAAACTCCGAGAAGAAAATATAGAACAATCTTTGACATAAATTGTAGCAATATTTTTCTGGATCTGTCTCCTGAGGCAAAAGAAATAAAAACAAAAATAAACAAATGGGACCTAATTAAACTTAAAAACTTTTGCATAGCAAAAGAAACCATGGACAAAAGGAAAAGAAAACCTACTGGATGGGAGAAAACATTTGCAAATGGTATCACCAATAAGGGGTTAATATCCAAACTATATAAAGAGCTCAATACCAAAAACAAACAAACAAACTGACAAACAATCTGAATGTAAAAAGAGCAGAAGACCGGAATGGACATTTTTCCAAAGAAGACATACAGATGTCTAACAGGCACATGAAAACACGCTCAATGTCTCTAACTATTAGAGAAATGCAAATCAAAACCACAACGAGATATCACCTCACACTTGTCAGAATGAGTGTCATCAGAAAAAAAGGAAACAAACAAACAACAAATGATGGTGAGGATGTGGAGAAAAGGAAACCCTTGTCCACAGTTGGTGGGAATGTAAATCAGAGCAACCACTATGGAAACCATATGGAGCTCCCTCAAAAAACTAAAAATAGGGCTTCCCTGGTGGTGCAGTGGTTGAGAGTCCGCCTGCCGATGCAGGGGACATGGGTTCGTGCCCCGGTCCAGGAAGATCCCACATGCCGCGGAGCGGCTGGGCCCGTGAGCCATGGCCGCTGAGCCTGCGCGTCCGGAGCCTGTGCTCCGCAACGGGAGAGGCCACAACAGTGAGAGGCCCGTGTACCGCAAAAAAAAAAAAAAAAAATCTTCCAACAACCAAAAGCCCAGGACCAAATGGCTTCACAGGTGAATTCTGTCAAACATTTAGAGAATAGCTAACACCTATCCTTCTCAAACTCTTCCAAAGTAAAGCAGAGGAAGGAACACTCCCAAACTCATTCTATGAGGCCACCATCACTCTGATACCAAAACCAGACAAAGATGTCACAAAGAAAGAAAACTACAGGCCAATATCACTGATGAACATTGTTGCAAAAATCCTCAAAAAAATACTAGCAAACAGAATCCAACAGCACATTAAAAGGATCATACACTGTGATCAAGTGGAGTTTATCCCAGGAATGCAAGGATTCTTCAATATACACAAATCAATCAAGGTGATACACCATATTAACAAACTGAAGGAGAAAAACCATATGATCATCTCAGTAGATGCAGAGAAAGCTTTTGACAAAATTCAACACACGTTTATTATGAAAACCCTAATAAAAACCCTCTTATTATGTTGAACTTTCCTCAACATAATAAAGGCCATATATTGACAAACCCACAGCCAACATCATCCTCAGTGTTGAAAAACTGAAAGCATTTCCACTAAGATCAGGAACAAGACAAGATTGCCCACTCTCACCACTCTTATTCAACATAGTTTTGGAAGTTTTAGCCACAGAAATCAGAAAAGAAAAAGAAATAAAAGGATCTAAATTGGAAAAGAAGAAGTAAAGCTGTCACTGTTTGCAGATGACATGATACTATACATAGAGAATCCTAAAGATGCTACCAGAAAACTACTAGAGCACATCAATGAATTTGCTAAAGTAGCAGGATACAAAATTAATGCACAGAAATCTCTTTCATTCCTATACACTAATGATGAAAAATCTGAAAGTGAAATTAAGAAAACACTCCCATTTACCACTGCAACAAAAAGAATAAAATATGTAGGAATAAATCTACCTAAGGAGACAAAAGACCTGTATGCAGAAAATTATAAGACACTGATGAAAGAAATTAAAGGTGATACAAATAGATGGAGAAATAGACCATGTTCTTGGATTGGAAGTATCAACATTGTGAAAATGATTCTACTACCCAAAGCAATCTATAGATTCAATGCAATCCCTATCGAACTACCACTGGCAGTTTTCACAGAACTAGAACAAAAAATTTCACAATTTGTATGGAAACACAAAAGACCCCAAATAGCCAAAGCAGTCTTGAGAAAGAAAAATGGAGCTGGAGGAATCAGGCTCCCTGACTTCAGACTATACTACAAAGCTACAGTTCAAGACAGTATGGTACTGGCACAAAAACAGAAAGATAGATCAATGGAACAGGATAGAAAGCCCAGAGATAAACCCATGCACATATGGTCACCTTATCTTTGATAAAGGAGGCAATAATATACAGTGGAGAAAAGACAGCCTCTTCAATAAGTGGAGCTGGGAAAACTGGACAGCTACATGTAAAAGAATGAAATTAGAACACTTCCTAACACCATACACAAAAATATACTCAAAATAGATTAAAGACCTAAATGTAAGGCCAGAAACTATAGAACTCTTAGAGGAAAACATAGGCAGAACACCCTATGACATAAATCACAGCAAGATCCTTTTTGACCCACTTTCTAGAGAAATGGAAATAAAAACAAAAATAAACAAATGGGACCTATGAAACTTCAAAGCTTTTGCACAGCAAAGGAAACCGTAAACAAGACGAAAAGACAACCTTCAGAATGGGAGAAAATATTGGCAAATGAAGCAACTGACAAAGGATTACTCTCCAAAACATATAAGCAACTCATGCAGCTCAATATCAAAAAAAAAAACCACAACCCAATCCAAAAATGGGCAGAAGACCTAAATAGACATTTCTCCAAAGAAGATATACAGATTGCCAACAAACACATGAAAGGATGCTCAACATCACTAATCATTAGAGAAATGCAAATCAAAACTACAATGAGATATCATCTCACACTGGTCAGAATAGCCATCCTTTAAAAATCTACAAACAGGGCTTCCCTGGTGGCGCAGTGGTTGAGAATCTGCCTGTCAATGCAGGGGACACGGGTTCGAGCCCTGGTCTGGGAGGATCCCACATGCCACGGAGCAACTAGGCCCCTGAGCCACAGCTACTGAGCCTGCGCGTCTGGAGCTTGTGCTCCGCAACAGGAGAGGCCTCGACAGTGAGAGGCCCGCGCACCGCGATGAGGAGTGCCCCCGCTCACCACAACTGGAGAAAGCCCTCGCACAGAAACGAAGACGCAACACAGCCAAAAATAAATAAATAAATAAATAAAATTTAAAAATAAAATAAAATAAAAATGTACAAACAATAAATGCTGGAGAGGGTGTGGAGAAAAGGGAACTTTCTTACACTGTTGGTGGGAATGTAAATTGATACAGCCACTATGGAGAACAGTATGGATGTTCCTTAAAAAACTGAAAATACGACTCAGCAATCCCACTACTGGGCATATACCCTGAGAAAGCCATAATCCAAAAAGAGTCATGTACCAAAATGTTCATTGCAGCTCTATTTACAATAGCCAGGACATGGAAGCAACCTAAGTGTCCATCAACAGATGAATGCATAAAGAAGAAGTGGCACATATATACAATGGAATATTACTCATCCATAAAAAGGAATGAAACTGAGTTATTTGTAGTGAGTTAGATGGACCTAGAGACTGTCATACAGAGTGAAGTAAGTCAGAAAGAGAAAAACAAATACCGTATGCTAACATATATATATGGAATCTAAAAAGAAAAAGAAAAAAAAATGGTCAGAAGAACCTAGGGGCAAGACGGGAATAAAGATGCAGACTTACTAGAGAATGGACCTGAGGATACGGGGAGGGGGAAGAGTAAGCTGGGACAAAGTGAGAGAGTGGCATGGATATATATACACTACCAAATGTAAAATAGATAGCTACTGGGATGCAGCCGCATAGCACAGGGAGATCAGCTCAGTGCTTTGTGACCACCTAGAGGGGTGGGATAGGGAGGGTGGGAGGGAGGGAGATGCAAGAGGGAAGAGATATGGGGACATATGTATATGTATAACTGATTCACTTTGTTATAAAGCAGAAACTAACACACCATTGTAGAGCAATTGTACTCCAATAAAGTTGTTTAAAAAAAACCAAAACAGAAACAGACTCACAGATGTAGAAAACTAACTAGTGGTTACCAGTGGGGAGAGGGCTAGATGGGTGGAGGGGCAGAATAGGGGTATGGCATTAACAGAAACAAACTATTATGTATAAAATAGATAAACTATGATATACCATACAGCACAGGGAAATATAGCCGTTATTTTGTAATTACTTAAATAGAGTATAATCTATAAAAAAATATTGAATTACTATGCTGTACACCTGAAACTAATACAATATTGTAAATCAACTATACTTCAATATAAATCAAAGTGTCAGATTTATATTACAGTAAGTACTCCATACCTGTTGTTAAATTCTTACTTAAAAGATCCCAACTGTAAGGCCACCACAGGGTTAGAAGGTCATGCATCTTGTGGTACACTGAATTATAACTCTCACAAAGACATCCAGGTCCTAACCCCCATAGCCTATGAATATGTTACCTTACATGAAAAAATAGACTTTATACATGGAGTACAATTAATTTACAAAATTAATGTAAACTCTACAAAGTAGGACTAAACCAAAAAGAGCTCTGCACCCAATGCATGTCTTTATGAATGTCAGTTTAGTGGTGTTTTCTCCTACACATTTAGTCATTTCTAATGACTAAGTTTAGTTCAATATTCAGCCTGCAAAGTTCATACTACCTCAACCTCCTACCATGTAGACAAGAATGTCTGTAATTTTTATTTCCCTTCTAAGCAGGAAATTACTTTTTTCCTTTTCTCTCTATAGGGTTTATATCATATAATTCTACCATTGATGTTGTTTTTTCTAAGAAATTCTAAAGTGGTTTTCCAGCTGTGTTCTCTTATCAGGATCTTATAATCAAAGTCAAAGAGCAACCATACTTGGTATTCCCTCTTGTTTCTTGTCAGTTCTTTGAATCTAAGTGCCCTAAAGATTGGACTGTGAAAGCACAAAATAAACAGTCTTATAATTAAACAAAGATATTCTTAGAGCAGACTGCTCCCAGGGGCTAAATAAAACTTTAATTCTGTAATTAAGAAAAGAGTTAATTGGTTTCAAAAATACTTAACCAAAAAGAAATATAAAACAATGGCACTTTGTGTCAGATGGTATCTTTTGTTTTTTGGTTTTTTTAACTTATTTTTTATTTTTGGCTGTGTTGGGTCTTTGTTGCTGCTCACGGGCTTTCTCTAGTGTTGAGCAGGGCCTACTCTTCACTGTGGTGCACAGACTTCTCATTGCAGTGGCTTCTCTTGTTGCAGAGCACTGGCTCTAGGCACACGGGCTTCAGTAGTTGTGGCACGGGGGCTCAGTAGTTATCGCTCGGGGGCTCTAGAGCACAGGCTCAGTAGTTGTGGCACATAGGAATGGTAACATTTTAGAATGGACAACAGAGTTTGGAGGTCAGCATCCCACGAAATAAGGGTCTCTACTATCAGAGTGTGCAAGTAGGTCTGCCTATTTCTAAAAATGTCTTGTAAATTTTCTGACACAATGTGAGAGTAGCTACAGAGAATATTTCATTCTAGGTTCTGAAATAAAAGTGGCCTAGTTTTTATTTTTAATTGAGATTATGGAAATAAATGATGTACAGTAGAACTTGAGAATTTGCACTGCATAAGCGTTGTAGTTGACTGGTGTGCTGCGCTCACTACCAGCAAAGACCCTTGACTTACATGAGAGATATATGGTCCCTAGTTCTTGGAAAGACAAAAGCTTGTTTTTCTCCAGATCACATTCCCATAAGAATCTCATGTTTACTATGCATAGCTTCCTGACAAGATTGTAACTGAAGTTTTAGTTCTTGTTTATACAGATTTTTTTTACTGCCTGAGAACTCACTAAGATGGCTTTTAATATCAATGGTTACATTTCCATATACAGCATATGAAGGATTATTTCACAACGTATTTGTAAGCATCTTGTTAATTCTACTTTTGTCTTTCAGTTTATCCAAAGCATTTACTAGCCAGCTACCAACCATTACTTTCCTAGACCTCCTTGCTTTGTCTTCACTTCCACTGCCAGCACCAACAGTGGAAAGTTGTTTTGTACAAGGGGTTAAGGGCTGGACTCTAGCATCAGACTGCATAAGTCCAAATCCCTACTCTTGCATTTCCTAACTGTTTGACCTCAGCCAGTTCACTAGATCTTTTTCATCCTTTATGTCTGAAATAACACCTACCTCTTAGGCTGGTTGTAAGGATTAAATGAGACATAAAACATCATAATACACCTGGTGCATAGTTAAAAAGTGTTTAATTTCTTTGGAGAACCATTTTTCTAACATATTACATCTTCCCTGAAGCCTACACAAATGACACCAGGGGGACATCATTTTGTCTATCTTGAAAGGCATCCATCATCTTATTTGAGCTACTCATTGGGAATTTCTCATATATTACTTCCATTTCATTTATTTACATATGTATATGTGATATTTCTCATAAAGCTATATTCCTCCTTCTTCCCTTTGGCAGCTCTCCGTTGCCTGCAAAATAAAGTCCATGTTTCCATTCAAAGCTCTATGTTTATCACCTGCCTTTCTTTAGCAAGCCCCCTGTGCTCTACCTGAACCAGAATTTTTCGAGTCCCCTGATCAATTTGCATATACTGTATTCAATTGTACTGTAAAGATAAGAAAACAAACAGGATAGATGAAAGTCATAAGAAGTATTGAGCATAAATAGTAAGTTAAGCAAGTAGTTTATGAGGTATAGGTAAAATTCATAGGATAATTAAGTATAGATAATGAATAAGCAAGTAGCTTGTGAAACTAGAATTCATAAGATGCACTCAATATAGACAATAAATTGATAACATGTATGACACACCACAGAAAAAATAAATAGAAAAACATTATAGAACAAACAAGAATGTTATTTACAGATAGAAATGGCTAGAAAGACTAAAGTCTTGATAATCAATTGACAACTACAATGCCCCCAAATTTGTCACCCACTAGTAACACCCCAAAACACTTTTTCTAGCCCCACATGTGCTCTACCCAAGAAATACAAATAAACCCCATGACTGTTCTGTGAACTAATTTACAAGACACAGCTGTGCTTAGACATAACCATGGAGCTATATATGTTCTGTATCTCTCCCTCCATCTCATTGGCCCAGTGTACCTTCTGAGGACTACTTTGCTTGAACCTTAGCTCTGCTCTTCATAACCACACCATCAGTGGGGAAGTCTGAGGTGGCAAAGAGAAAGAGGATATATGAACATTATATGTCCCATAACTCAGTGAAATTCTTACACCTACTTGCATCCTATCTGAAGTGTATGTTGCCCCATTTCTTTCTCCTTGTTTTTTACTTCTATTTTAAATTGACTTAATATGTCATGTGAGTCGAGTGTTTTAATTTAGCTGTTCCATGACCTCTGGGAGGTTTGCATATTAGTGTGCCTGGAAGTATCAAGATAATTTCTCACATGACAGTTGATCACATCTCATTCTTTCATATGCTTTTGTGCATGTTTTGTTCTCCATACCTAGAATGCTGTTCCCCTACACCTTTCTGTGAATAATCACGTAGGCTTTAAAACCCAGATCATACTGGTCCTACGCTTAAAGTCTTTCCAGCTCCGCTTTTTGTTTCAACACTGTACCCTGTGGTAAGCAGCTTCTAAAATGGAGCTCAGTGAGTCCTTCCTCCTAGAAATTCACACCATGTGTAATTCCCTTCCCTTGAATGTGGCTGTACTTAATGACTCACTTCAAAGTTATAGAACATAGCAAAAGTGATATGATGTTACTTCTAATATTAGGTTTCAAAAAGATTTGCTTCTGTCTAGCTGGTCCTTTTTTGCTGTTTCTCACTTGCTCTAAGGGAAACCGGTTGAGAGTTGCCCTGTGGAAATGGCTTTGCAACAAAGAACTGAGGGAGAGCTCCAGTCAACAGCCAGCAAGGAACTGAGGCCCTTAGTCCAGCAGCATGTGAGGAACTGAATCCTACTAACAACAATTTGAGTGAGCTTAGGAGTGGGTCCCCACTCAGTTGAGCCTTTGTCCCAGCCAACACCTTGACTGCAACTTGTGAAAGACCTAGAGATAGAGACACCAAATTACATCAAGCCCAGATTTCTAGCCCACAAAATCTGTGAGATAGCAAATGTTTCAAGCAACTAAGTTTTGAGGTAATTTGTTATGCAGCAAGAGATGGCTAATACATCCCCTATACACATATTTACTATAATACCAATCACATAGCACTTGTGTGATATGTCTGTACAACCCATGGTATTATTTGTACCTTGAAGCTAGGACTTCCATCTTAGTGATGTTTTCCTAGGGTCTAGCAGCTCCTGGAATGTATTAGCTCCATGACTGAAATGTTTAGTGATTTGGAAGCTCCTTGTGGTAAGTAATTTAATCATAATAACAATAGCAAGTATTTATTCAGTCCTTGCCCTTCAAGGAAATTTTTAAAATACTTTACAGGTATGATTTTATCTAATTCTAATATTAAGCCATCTTAGGAAGAAGGAAACTGAGTCACAGAGAAGTCTGGTAACTTGTCATTTGACTAATGTCAATAGCTAAAGGAGCCTGGCTGTAAACACAGGCAATCTACCTAGAACTCACATTCTCAACCACAAAGATTACATAGATATCTTATATTTCTAACATTATATATACTTTATATATATATGTATTTGTTTCACATACCTTCACCAGCACAGTGACTGGCATAGAAAGGATCGATAAATATGAGTGAGTGAGTGAAGAAAGCAGTACCAGAGGTTTTCTGTTCTGGCTGAGTTTTTATCTTCTGAGCCAAGGAGACAAGCACATCAGCAACAGAGGAATTCTTTGGCTCTTCCCTGAGGATCCATTATCATCTGTGATGATGTGAAACAGAGACCATCGGTCCACAGAGACCCTTTCAATTCCCCATTCTGTCTGAGTGAAAACTAGAGAAATGCTACATTTTTACAAGCCTTTATTTCTGCCAGTTTTCCATCTTCAGACTACTGCTTTAAATGAGCTCACTCAAAAAAAAAAAAAATAGTGCATTATCTCTGAAATAAGATCCAACCGGCATGTAGCAATCTCATGGCATCACACTTATAAGTCAAATCTGAAATGGTGGAAATCACAAATCAAAGACTTTGCTGCTACTGTTGTTGAGGGTGGGGGAGGTTTCTTGTGGGTTGTAACAGACCAAATGATATGAACAACCTATGCATTCTGTTCTCAACCTTCAGCCTGCAGTATGGGAAAATTAGTTGAATTTTAACTAATTTTAACTAAAATTAGTCAAAATTAGTTAAACCACATGGAATTCCTTTTCTATTGCTCTTTTATCTGTGCTCTCTATGGTAAACTGGCTCCTCCCGAAATAGTGTACGACTTATTTTTAGGAGCTTAGTTTACCAATTAGTAGATTCAACTGTCAAAATTATAGAATACTGAGTGAGTGATGGAAACCTGGCTGTGCTATGTGACAGTTTACTGGCCTTACTGCCTCTCTCCATAGACTAGGTTGCTGAGTTAAATCATAACAAGAGACAGACTACCTGAAACCCTGACCCCACCACCAGTGCTTCAACCATTTTTTGTCTGGATATTTTTATAGATCCCCGATTTAGACTATGTCATAGCTTTGCATTACCCAGAAATAGAAATGAGATGGCAATGAATATTGGGAGCCTTCAGGGAATAGGACTCAGCTGTGCTGAGATTAGGAAGATCTAGCAGTGAGGTACATGGCCTCCAAACACAGTGGGAAATGCTGAAAGATTGTCGTCTCTACTTGGAAATTTTGTCTAGAAGTACATATCCATAGCACATGTGGGATCAGAATGAGACCTTACTGCCTAGAAGATGCTCTACTAAAATTAATGAAAGAAGATTGTGGAAAAGTAAACACTGTGAATAATACCTGAAATTATGACTGAAAATACTATACTTTTATTGTTTAATATCTTCAGGCAAAGCATCATAAGGACTCTGATAAAAATAGGAAAACTAGAGAGAGCTATTTGGTAAGAGTTTTGAGTAACGTTTCTCCGAGGTTAATACATATAATGGAAAGCAAGGGCTCTGACAAATTTCCAGGGACTTGCCATAAAGCTTATACTTCCTGAAATATTTCTATTAATAACATTTTACCTCTGCAAATTTAATTGGGGACAGGATGAGCATATCCTCTTACGTGACAACTCTTCACATGCAATTCTTACAAAATAACTTTGTGATGTTTTCAGAGGCCCTCTGGGAAAACAAGATAGTTTTGCATGTAAAAGATTAGATATAGATATAGATGATATAGATATAGACTCTTTTACATTGTATAAAAGGCATTAAATCAGTAAGTCAAGTAAGCAGACCCATAAAGATCAAACTCCGCTAAAATTTTAATACACTTCATAGCTTATTTTCAGACTCAGGTATTATAAATCAAAGCAAATAAAATTCACTTTCCGAGTTTGTCCTTTATCATGCTCTTTCACATTCTGGAACGTACATAGACTTCACTTTAGTACAGTGCTTCTTTATCATGGGGTCTATGCAGCCAGGACTATTTTCATAATAACACTAATATATTCATATGTAATGCATTCATCACTGCTCTCTCAAAATGAATCAATAAATACATATTAAAATTTTTCTCAGTTTAAATTTCAACTGTGGTAAATACTGATGATATTTAAGAGTGTAAGTGGATCAGGAGACCAAAAATTTGAGTACCGTGGCTTTAGGACAAAACTATTTTTTTCTTGAATAATAAAGACACACATATACACATGTATTTCTTTGTCACTCTTACTCCTAGAATAGTCTCAGCAAGTCCTATAAATTATAGCTTTTAACCAAGGAAATGAAATCGTATTTCACAAAGAAAAGTAGGGAGTGGAAGATTGACAGCTGTCTGTCATTTAAAAGGACTTCAGCAGACCAGCAGAGCTCATGAACACATAAAACACAACTTTTTACAGACATATATATCCTCTTAACATCTTTTTAAAGTGGCAAAAATAAACACATTCATTAACATCCCCAAAGCTATAGCCACTCCATCGCACAAAAAAATAAGAAGCAAAGGTATATAAATTTAAAATTATCCTTAGTAATCAATGTTTGAGTATTAGAAATTATCTAGGTACCCAATGATTATCCATTAATTAGCTCAATTTAATATCAATCCAAGGCTTCAAGCTAGATACCATGAAAATTATCTCCAAGCTGACATATTACAAAACATAATTACTGTTGAAATAAAATTTGTAAGAATAGTGATTCAATTTATTTGAACACAACTTGACATTTTTCATAATCATATTTAAGAAATATGTAATATTAATATCAGCATATTTGATCAGAAAAAACTGTATGCTTATACTTAATATTGATAAAGTAGAAAAGACATGGCTGTTTTATATTAAACCAAAATTATTACACTAGGTCCATTTACCAAAGATTTATCTTAATTAGCTAATCCTTAAAGTGTTTCTGAGTTAACTTTTATAAGAAAATATTTTATTTGTCTAGAACATTTCAAATATTTGAAGTACAGTTTTCCTTATTTTCTGGGAATTTAGGAGCATTTTATTTTTATTAGCACTTATTTATCTAAATAAATCAATAGAATAAAGCATTATTACATTAGGACTTTATAATCTAATTTATTAGTATTCTCATGCAATGAGAGGTAAAGGTCTTTCTGAATTATAGATACAAAGACACTTAGAGTGTTTATAAATTCAGATCTACACTTTTGCCACAGGTTGAGAGTAAATATAGAAACACAAAAACTCATGTTCCAGATATCAAACAGCTGCTTTCCATTCCACTGGGCACAAGACTCTTAACTGACTTGAGCTCAAAATGGACAAATAGAAAAACAAACAAAAAAGACTAACAAACCAGACTCTGTTGTCTCTCATCCAGCAGAGTATAGAACTCTAACTCTGTTATCCATTAACCTATTTACAGAAATCATTAAGTGGTCAGACCATGAAACCAAATCCTTAGTCATTGCTATCACCAGTGGGGAATAACTTACTGGCCATAAGCAAACTAGAAACAAAAACAAAAGAGAAAAATCAGTAGATGAGGGGGGGAAAAGAGAAAAGAGTCAGCAAAGGTATATTCTTGGGTTTCACCTTAAAATGAAACAATAAATACATATTTCACCCCGGGAACCAAGAAGAGACATGCCTGAGCTTAAGTGGCCTATAAGGTACACTTTTTTGGCAATATATTTTATCTGCCTCAGTTAGGTAAATCCATTGGTCATCTTGATAGATTACCTCCAAAACTATTAAAGGGTGATCATTTTAAAAAGATAAAATCATGTAAAAATATAAAACAAACATGTGTCAAAGATTTCAATAACCCATTAATTAATGAGAGAACTAGTTAGATGTTATAAACAGTTACAAGGAAGATCCAAGGAGTAGATATACTGAAAAGGCATAGTATACTGAAACTACATCATGAATAGATGCAAACTGGCAAAATTGGCCAGTATCCACAGAGCAATATCAACTGCCATTGCAACTCTATGGATAAGAATTGTTTGCATTACTATCATTTTCCTACAATGCACAAAATTGCAAAATAGCTCTTAGACAATGAAAGGTGGGATGACCCTGACCTCTATAGACGAGGCGTCCAGTAATCTTTCTGGTTCATTTCAAAATCTTTCACAGTTTTCCCTACAAAAGGAGAGGTAAAGTCCTTTCTGAAGTACAGATACAAATACACACAGAATGCTTATAAATTCAGATCTACACTTTTGCCACAGGTCAAGAGTAAACTTAGGAACACAAAACTATGGTCATAATGCATCTGCCTCTCCAATGGAACAGATTTTTCTTCTAAACCCAAAACAATTCCCAACATAGAGGAATAATGTGAAGATTTGAGGAGACATATGAGCGAGGTGCTGTTCTTTCCACTCTCATATTTCTATTTGCACTATTAAATTAGCATGTAAACTTCTCTATTAAATATAACAATATGTGGAAAACTTGAAAGTGAAATTTAAAAAATGATTCTTAATAGGGAGTTGTTATTTATACTTTCTTCTATTTACATAAGTGATATTAAAAGTTGTGAATGTTTTCAAATGTACCACTTACAGTTATATTATTGATGATTAATTAGTACAAAATTCAGAAATATTAAACCAATAAACTGCATTCAAATATTTTTAAAAATACAGAATTCAAAAATTGTTTACTATGAGGCATCATGTTATTTAAATCCATATTATTAGATATATGAAATATTCAAAATTAAGTTCTATATGTTTACTGCACAATATTTTCTTTTTTTTTTTAACATCTTTATTGGGGTATAATTGCTTTACAATGTTGTGTTAGTTTCTGCTTTATAACAAAGTGAATCAGTTATACATATACATATGTTCCCATATCTCTTCCCTCTTGCGTCTCCCTCCCTCCCACCCTCGCTATCCCACCCCTCCAGGCTGTCACAAAGCACCAAGCCAATATCCCTGTGCCATGCGGCTGCTTCCAACTAGCTATCTACCTTACTACGTTTGTTAGTGTGTATATGTCCATGACTCTCTCGCCCTGTCACAGCTCACCCTTCCCCCTCCCCATAACCTCAAGTCCGTTCTCTAGGAGGTCTGCGTCTTTATTCCTGCCTTACCCCTAGGTTCTTCGTGACATTTTTTTTTCTTAAATTCCATATATATGTGTTAGCATACGGTATTTGTCTTTTTCTTTCTGACTTACTTCACTCTGTATGACAGACTCTAGGTCTATCCACCTCATTACAAATAGCTCAATTTCGTTTCTTTTTATGGCTGAGTAATATTCCATTGTATATATGTGCCACATCTTCTTTATCCATTCATCCGATGATGGACATTTAGGTTGCTTCCATGTCCTGGCTATTGTAAATAGAGCTGCAATGAACATTTTGGTACATGACTCTTTTTGAATTTAGGTTTTCTCAGGGTATATGCCCAGTAGTGGGATTGCTGGGTCATATGGTAGTTCTATTTGTAGTTTTTTAAGGAACCTCCATACTGTTCTCCATAGTGGCTGAACCAATTCACATTCCCACCAGCAGTGCAAGAGTGTTCCCTTTTCTCCACACCCTCTCCAGCATTTATTGTTTCTAGATTTTTTGATGATGGCCATTCTGACTGGTGTGAGATGATATCTCATTGTAGTTTTGATTTGCATTTCTCTAATGATTAATGATGTTGAGCATTCTTTCATGTGTTTGTTGGCAGTCTGTATATCTTCTTTGGAGAAATGTCTATTTAGGTCTTCTGCCCATTTTTGGATTGGGTTGTTTGTTTTTTTGTTATTGAGCTGCATGAGCTGCTTGTAAATTTTGGAGATTAATCCTTTGTCGGTTACTTCATTTGCAAATATTTTCTCCCATTCTGAGGGTTGTCTTTTGGTCTTGTTTATGGTTTCCTTTGCTGTGCAAAAGTTTGAAGTTTCATTAGGTCCCATTTGTTTATTTTTGTTTTTATTTCCATTACTCTAGGAGGTGGGTCAGAAAGGATCTTGCTGTGATTTATGTCATAGAGTGTTCTGCCTATGTTTTCCTCTAAGAGTTTGATAGTTTCTCGCCTTATATTTAGGTCTTTAATCCATTTTGAGCTTATTTTTGTGTATGGTGTTAGGGAGTGATCTAATCTCATACTTTTACATGTAGCTGTCCCGTTTTCCCAGCACCACTTATTGAAGAGGCTGTCCTTTCTCCACTGTACATTCCTGCCACCTTTATCAAAGATAAGGTGTCCATATGTGCATGGGTTTATCTCTGGGCTTTCTATCCTGTTCCATTGATCTATCTTTCTGTTTTTGTGCCAGTACCATACCGTCTTGATAACTGTAGCTTTGTAGTATAGTCTGAAGTCAGGGAGCCTGATTCCTCCAGTTCCTTTTTTCGTTTTCAAGATTGCTTTGGCTATTCGGGGTCTTTTGTGTTTCCATACAAATTGAAAAATTTTTTGTTCTAGTTCTGTGAAAAATGCCAGTGGTAGTTTGATAGGGATTGCATTGAATCTGTAGATTGCTTTGGGTAGTAGAGTCATTTTCACAATGTTGATTCTTCCAATCCAAGAACATGGTATATCTCTCCATCTATTTGTATCATCTTTAATTTCTTTCATCAGTGTCTTATAATTTTCTGCATACAGGTCTTTTGTTTCCTTAGGTAGGTTTATTCCTAGATATTTTATTCTTTTTGTTGCAATGGTAAATGGGAGTGTTTTCTTGATTCCACTTTCAGATTTTTCATCATTAGTATATAGGAATGCCAGAGATTTCTTTGCATTAATTTTGTATCCTGCCACTTTACCAAATTCATTGATTAGCTCTAGTAGTTTTCTGGTAGCATCTTTAGGATTCTCTATGTATAGGATCATGTCATCTGCAAACAGTGACAGCTTTACTTCTTCTTTTCCGATTTGGATTCCTTTTATTTCCTTTTCTTCTCTGATTGCTGTGGCTAAAACTTCCAAAACTATGTTGAATAAGAGTGGTGAGAGTGGGCAATCTTGTCTTGTTCCTGATCTTAGTGGAAATGCTTTCAGTTTTTCACCATTGAGGATGATGTTTGCTGTGGGCTTGTCATATATGGCCTTTATTATGTTGAGGAAAGTTCCCTCTATGCCTACTTTCTGCAGGGTTTTTATCATAAATGGGTGTTGAATTTTGTCAAAAGCTTTCTCTGCATCTATTGAGATGATCATATGGTTTTTCTTCTTCAATTTGTTAATATGGTGTATCACATTGATAGATTTGCGTATATTGAAGAATCCTTGCATTCCTGGAATAAACCCCACTTGATCATGGTGTATGATCCTTTTAATGTGCTGTTGGATTCTGTTTGCTAGTATTTTGTTGAGGATTTTTGCATCTATGTTCATCAGTGATATTGGCCTGTAGTTTTCTTTCTTTGTGGCATCCTTGTCTGGTTTTGGTATCAAGGTGATGGTGGCCTCGTAGAAGGAGTTTGGGAGTGTTCCTCCCTCTGCTATATTTTGGAAGAGTTTGAGAAGGATAGGTGTTAGCTCTTCTCTAAATGTTTGATAGAATTCACCTGTGAAGCCATCTGGTCCTGGACTTTTGTTTGTTGGAAGATTTTTAATCACAGTTTCAATTTCAGTGCTTGTGATTGGTCTGTTCATATTTTCTATTTCTTCCTGATTCAGTCTTGGCAGGTTGTGCATTTCTAAGAATTTGTCCATTTCTTCCAGATTGTCCATTTTATTGGCATAGAGTTGCTTGTAGTAATCTCTCATGATCTCTTTTATTTCTGCAGTGTCAGTTGTTACCTCTCCTTTTTCATTTCTAATTCTATTGATTTGAGTCTTCTCCCTTTTTTTCTTGATGAGTCTGGCTAGTGGTTTATCTATTTTGTTTATCTTCTCAAAGAACCAGCTTTTAGTTTTATTGATCTTTGCTATTGTTTCCTTCATTTCTTTTTCATTTATTTCTGATCTGATTTTTATGATTTCTTTCCTTCTGCTAGCTTTGGGGTTTTTTTGTTCTTCTTTCTCTAATTGCTTGAGGTGCAAGGTTAGGTTGTTTATTCTAGATGTTTCCTGCTTCTTAAGGTGGGCTTGTATTGCTATAAACTTCCCCCTTAGAACTGCTTTTGCTGCATCCCACAAGTTTTGGGTCGTTGTGTCTCCATTGTCATGTGTTTCTAGGTATTTTTTGATTTCCTCTTTGATTTCTTCAGTGATCACTTCATTATTAAGTAGTGTATTGTTTAGCCTCCATGTGTTTGTATTTTTTACAGATCTTTTCCTGTAATTGATATCTAGTCTCATGGCATTGTGGTCAGAAAAGATACTTGATACAATTTCAATTTTCTTAAATTTACCAAGGCTTGATTTGTGACCCAAGATATGATCTATCCTGGAGAATGTTCCATGAGCACTTGAGAAAAATGTGTATTCTGTTGTTTTTGGATGGAGTGTCCTATAAATATCAATTAAGTCCATCTTGTTTAATGTATCATTTAAAGCTTGTGTTTCCTTATTTATTTTCATTTTGGATGATCTGTCCATGGGTGAAAGTGGAGTGTTTAAGTCCCCTACTATGAATGTGTTACTGTCGATTTCCCCTTTTATGGCTGTTAGTATTTGCCTTATGTATTGAAGTGCTCCTATGTTGGGTGCATAAATATTTACAATTGTTATATCTTCTTCTTGGATCGATCCCTTGATCATTATGTAGTGTCCTTCTTTGTCTCTTTTAATAGTCCTTATTTTAAAGTCTATTTTGTCTGATATGAGAATTGCTACTCCAGCTTTCTTTTGGTTTCCATTTGCATGGAATATCTTTTTCCATCCCCTTACTTTCAGTCTGTATGTGTCTCTAGGTCTGAAGTGGGTCTCTTGTAGACAGCATATATTTGGGTCTTGTTTTTGTATCCATTCAGCTAATCTGTGTCTTTTGGTGGGAGCATTTAGTCCATTTACATTTAAGGTCATTATCGATATGTATGTTCCTATTTCCATTTTCTCAATTGTTTTGGGTTCGTTATTATAGGTCTTTTCCTTCTCTTGTGTTTCTTGCCTAGAGAAGATCCTTTAGCATCTGTTGCAAAGCTGGTTTGGTGGTGCTGAACTCTCTCAGCTTTTGCTTGTCTGTAAAGGTTTTAATTTCTCCATCAAATCTGAATAAGATCCTTGCTGGGTAGAGTAGTCTTGGCTGCAGGTTTTTCTCCTTCATCACTTTCAGTATGTCCTGCCACTCCCTTCTGGCTTGTAGGGTTTCTGCTGAGAGATCAGCTGTTAACCTTATGGGGATTCCCTTATGTGTTATTTGTTGTTTTTCCCTTGCTGCTTTTAATATGCTTTCTTTGTATTTAATTTTTGACAGTTTGATTAATATGTGTCTTGGCGTATTTCTCCTTGTATTTATCCTGTATGGGACTCTCTGTGCTTCCTGGACTTGATTAACTATTTCCTTTCCCATATTAGGGAAGTTTTCAACTATAATCTCTTCAAATATTTTCTCAGTCCCTTTCTTTTTCTCTTCTTCTTCTGGAACCCCTATAATTCGAATGTTGGTGCGTTTAATGTTGTCCCAGAGGTCTCTGAGACTGTCCTCAGTTCTTTTCATTCTTTTTTCTTTATTCTGCTCTCCAGTAGTTATTTCCACTATTTTATCTTCCAGGTCACTTATCCGTTCTTCTGCCTCAGTTATTCTGCTATTGATCCCATCTAGAGTACTTTTAATTTCATTTATTGTGTTGTTCATCGTTGCTTGTTTCATCTTTAATTCTTCTAGGTCCTTGTTAACTGATTCTTGCATTTTGTCCATTCTATTGTCCATTCTATCTCCAAGATTTCGGATCATCCTTACTATCATTATTCTGAATTTCTTTTCAGGTTAGCTGCCTATTTCCTCTTCATTTGTTAGGTCTGGTGCATTTTTATCTTGCTCCTTTATCTGCTGTGTGTTTTTCTGTCTTCTCATTTTGCTTATCTTACTGTGTTTGGGGTCTCCTTTTTGCAGGCTGCAGGTTCGTAGTTCCTGCTGTTTTTGATGTCTGTCCCCAGTGGCTAAGGTTGGTTCAGTGGGTTGTGTAGGTTTCCCGGTGGAGGGGACTAGTGCCTGTGTTGTGGTGGATGAGGCTGGATCTTGTCTCTCTAGTGGGCAGGTTCACGTCTGGTGGTGTGTTTGGGGTGTCTGTGGCCTTATTATTATTTTAGGCAGCCTCTCTGCTAATGGGTGGGTTGTGTTCCTGTCTTGCTAGTTGTTTGGCATAGGTTGTCCAGCACTGTGGCTTGCTGGTCATTGAGTGAAGCTGGGTGCTGGTGTTAAGATGGAGGTCTCTGGGAGATTTTCGCCGTTTGATATTATGTGGAGCTGGGAGGTCTCTTGTTGACCAGTGTCCTGAAGTTGGCTCTCCTACCTCAGAGGCAGAGCCCTGCCTCCTGGCTGGAGCACCAAGAGCTTTTCATCCACACGGCTCAGAATAAAAGGGAGAAAAAGTAGAGGGAATTAGTAGAAGTATGAGGAAAGAAAGAAGGAAAGGAGGGAAGGAAGGGAGGAAGAAAGAAAGAAAGAAGCAAAGAAGGAAATAAGGCAAGAAGGAAAGAAAGGAGGGAGGGAGGGAGGAAGGAAGGAAGGAGGGAAAGAAGGAAAAAAGAAAGAAAGAAGATACAGTAAAAATAAAATAAAGTATAATAAAATTATTGAATTAAAAAATTCTTATTTAGAAAAAAAAAAAAAGGGACGGATAGAACCTTAGGACAAATGTTGGAAGCAAAGCTATACACACAAAATCTTACACAGAAGCATACACATACACCCTCACTAAAAGAGGTAAAGAGGGAAAAATCATAAATCTTGCTGTCAGAGACCACCTCCTCAATTTGGGATGATTCGTTGTCCAGGTACGTGGGGAGTTTCTTGCCTTTTGGGAGGTCTGAGGTCTTCTGCCAGCGTTCAGTAGGTGTTCTGTAGGAGTTGTTCCACGTGTACATGTATTTCTGGTGTATCTGTGGGGAGGAAGGTGATCTCCGCGTCTTACTCTTCCGCCATCTTCAAGGTCCCCCACAATATTTTCTTAATAAATAATCAGAATTTAAGGATAAGATTTATTGGGTACAGTATTTTGAATTTACTCAGTAGGATAAATGTCTCTACTGAAATGCACTTATAATTTATGCAGTATTGGGATAATAGGATTGTACCATTTGTTTATTCATTTAAATGGTCAAGGTACTAAAACAGTTTTTATTCAGAGTAATTAATTACCAGACTTAATTGGAACATTCGGGTTTTCCATACACCTGAAAATGGTCAAAACGAATGTCATTATTCTCAACAGTAAGAGTCAGAGGAATCATTTTATGTTTAATGTAACATAGGCAAATCTCTATATATCATTTCCCTTGATTAGGAGACTATATTTTGACTTCAGCAATCCATACATGTACTCATGTATGCTTCGTGAATAAAGTATATTTGAGGGGAGGGATTGTTTTGTTAATTTTTAGTTTGTGGGGTGGTGATAGAAAAGGAAAGATGGAAAGAAATGTATATATTTTTTTAACATCTTTATTGGAGTATAATTGCTTTAAAATGGTGTGTTAGTTTCTGATGTATAACAAAGTGAATCAGTTATACATATACGTATATCCCCATATCTCCTATATCTCCTTGCGTTTCCCTCCCATCATCCCTATCCCACCCCTCTAGGTGGTCACAAAGTGCCAAGCTGATCTCCCTGTGCTATGCGGCTACTTCCCACTAGCTATTTTATATTTGGTAGTGTATATATATCCATGCCACTCTCTCACTTCGTCCCTGCTTACCCTTACCCTTCCCCGTGTCCTCAAGTCCATTCTCTACCTCTGTGTCTTTATTCCTGTCCTGCCCCTAGGTTCTTCAGAACCACTTTTTTTTTTTCTTAGATTCCATATATATGTGTTAGCATATGGTATTTGTTTTTCTCTTTCTGACTTACTTCACTCTGTATGACAGTCTCTAGGTCCATCCAACTCACTACAAATAACTCAATTTAATTTCTCTTTATGGCTTAGTAATATCCCATTGTATATATGTGCCACCTCTTCTTTATCCATTCATCTGTTGATGGACACCTAGGTTGTTTCCATGTCCTGGCTATTGTAAACAGAGCTGCAATGAACATTGTGGTACATGACTCTTTTTGAATTATGGTTTTCTCAGAGTATATGCCCAGTACTGAGATTGCTGGGTCATATGGTAGCTCTATTTTTAGTTTTTTAAGGAACCTCCATACTGTTCTCCATAGTGGCAGTATCAATTTACATGCCCACCAACAGTGCAAGAGGGTTCACTTTTCTCCACACCCTCTCTAGCATTTATTGTTTGTAGACTTTTTGATGATGGCCATTCTGACTGGTGTGAGGTGATACCTCATTGTAGTTTTGATTTGCATTTCTCTAATGATTAGTGATGTTGAGCATCCTTTCACGTGTTTGTTGGCAATCTGTATATCTTCTTTGGACAAATGTCTATTTAGGTCTTCTACACATTTTTGGATTGGGCTGTTTTCTTTTTGATATTGAACCGCATGAGCTGCTTGTATATTTTGGAGATAAATCTTTTGTCAGTTGCATCATTTGCAAATATTTTCTCCCACTCTGAGGGTTGTCTTTTCGTCTTGTATATGGTTTCCTTTGCTGTGCCAAAGCTTTTAAGTTTCATTAGGTCCCATTTGTTTATTTTTGTTTTTATTTCCATTTCTCTAGGAAGTGGGTCAAAAAGGATCTTGCTGTGATTTATGTCATAGAGTGTTCTGCCTGTGTTTTCCTCTAGGAGTTCTATAGTGTCTGGCCTTACATTTAGGTTTTTCATCCATTTTGAGTATATTTTTGTGTATGGTGTTAGGGAGTGTTCCAATTTCATGCTTTTACATGTAGCTGTCCAGTTTTCCCAGCACCAGTTATTAAAGAGGCTGTGTTTTCTTCATTGTATATTCTTGCCTCTTTTATCAAAGATAAGGTGGCCATATGTTCCTGGGTTTATCTCTGGGTTTTCTATCCTGTTCCATTGACCTATATTTCTGTTTTTGTACCAGTATCATACTGTCTTGATTACTGTTGCTTTGTAGTATAGTCTGAAGTCAGGGAGCCTGATTCTTCCAGGTCCGTTTTTCTTTCTCAAGATTGCTTTGGTTATTTGGGGTCTTTTGTGTTTCCATACAAATTGTGAAATTTTTTGTTCTAGTTCTGAGAAAAATGCCATTGGTACTTTGATAGGGATTGCCTGGAATCTGTAGATTGCTTTAGGTAGTATAGTCATTTTCACATTGTTTTGTCTTCCAAGCCAAGAACATGGTATATCTCTCCATCTTTTGGTATCATCTTTAATTTCTTTCATCAGTGTCTTATAGTTTTCTGCATACAGGTCTTTTGCCTCCTTAGGTAGGTTTATTCCTAGGTATTTTATTCTTTTTGTTGCAATGGTAAATGGGAGTGTTTTCTTAATTTCTCTTTCAAATTTTTCATCATTAGTGTATAGGAATGCAAGAGATTTCTGTGCATTAATTTTGTATGCTACTTTACCAAATTCATGGATTAGCTCTAGTAGTTTTCTGATAGCATCTTTAGGATTATCTATGTATAGTATCATGTCATCTCCAAACAGTGAAAGCTTTACTTCTTCTATTCCAATTTGGATTCTTTATTTCTTTTTCTTCTCTGATTGTTATGGCTAAAACTTCCAAAACTATGTTGAAAAATAGTAGTGAGAGTGGGAAACCTTGTCTTGTTCCTGATCTTAGTAGAAATGGTTTCAGTTTTTCACCATTGAGAATGATGTTGACTGTGGATTTGTCATATATGGCCTTTATTATGTTGAGGTAAGTTCCCTCTATGCCTACCTTCTGGAGGGTTTTATCATAAATAGGTGGGGGATTTTGTCAGAAGTTTTTCTGCATCTATTGAGATGATCATATGGTTTTTCTCCTTCAATTTGTTAATATGGTTTATCACATTGATTGATTTGCATATATTGAAGAATACTTGCATTACTGTGATAAACCCCACTTGATCCTTTTAATGTGTTGTTGTATTCTGTTTGCTAGTATTTTGTTGAGGATATTTGCATCTATGTTCATCAGTGATATTGGCCTGTAGTTTCTTTTTTTGTGACATCTTTGTCTGGTTTTGGTATCAGGGTGATGGTGGCCTCATAGAATGAGTTTGGGAGTGTTCCTTCCTCCGCAATTTTTTGGAAGAGTTTGAGAAGGATGGATGTTAGCTCTTCTCTAAATGTTTGATAGAATTCACCTGTGAAGCCATCTGGTCCTGGACTTTTCTTTGTTGGACGATTTTTAATCACAGTTTCAATTTCACTGCTTGTGATTGGTCTGTTGATATTTTCTATTTCTTCCTGAAGAAAGACTCTGTCTTGGAAGGTTGTGCTTTTCTAAGAATTTGCCCATTTCTACCTGGTTGTCCATTTTATTGGCATATAGTTGCTTGTAGTAATCTCATGATCTTTTGTATTTCTGCAGTGTCAGTTGTTACTTCTCCTCTTTCATATCTAATTCTGTTTATTCGAGTCTTCGCCCTTTTTTTTTTTTTTTGACGACTCTGGCTAATGGTTTATCAATTTTGTTTATCTTCTCAAAGAACCAGCTTTTAGTTTTATTGATCTTTGCTATCATTTCCTTCATTTCTTTTTCATTTATTTCTGATCTGATCTTTAAGATTTCTTTCCTTCTACTAACTTTGGGGTTTATTTTGTTCTTCTTTCTTTAATCCCTTTACGTGTAAGGTTAAGTTGTTTATTTGACATTTTTCTTGTTTCTTGAGGTAAGATTGTATTGCTATAAACTTCCCTCTTAGAACTGCTTTTGCCGCATCCCTTAGGTTTTGGGTCGTCGTGTTTTCATTTTCGTTTGCTGGTAGACATTTTTTTATTTCCTCTTTGATTTCTTCAGTGATCTCTTGGTTATTTACTAGCATATTGTTTAGCCTCCATGTGTTTGTATTTTTTTACAGTTTTTTTCCTGTAAAATGATACCTAGTCTATTCATAGCATTGTGGTTGGAAAATATACTAGATACAATTTCAGTTTTCTTAAATTTACCAAGGCTTGATTTGTGACCCAAGATATAATCTATCCTGGAGAATGTTCCATGAGCACTTGAGAAGAAAGTGTATTCTGTTGTTTTTGGATGGAATGTCCTATAAATATCAATTAAGTCCATCTTGTCTAATGTGTCCTTTAAAGCTTATGTTTCTTATTTATTTTCATTTTGGATGATCTTTCCATTGGTGAAAGTGGGGTGTTAAAGTCCCCTACTATTACTGTGTTACTGTTGATTTCCCCTTTTATAGCTGTTAGCATTTGCCTTATGTATTGAGGTGCTCCTATGTTGGGTGCATAAACATTTACCATTGTTGTATCTTCTTGGATTGATCCCTAGATCATTATGTAGTATCCTTCTGTGTCTCTTGTAATAATAGCCTTTATTGTAAAGTCTCTTTTGTCTGATGTGAGAATGGCTACTCCAACTATCTTTTGATTTCCATTTGCATGGAATATCTTTTTCCATCTCCTCACTTTCAGTCTGTATGTGTCCCTAGGTCTAGAGTGGGTCTCCTATAGACAGGATACATACAGGTCTTGTTTTTGTATCCATTCAGCCAGTCTATGTCTTTTGGTTGGAGCATTTAATCCATTTACATTTAAGGTAATTATTGATATGTATGGTCCTATTACCATTTTCTTAATTGTTTTGGGTTTGTTTTTGTAGGTCTTTTCCTTCTCTTGTGTTTCCTGCCTAAGAAGTTTCTTTAGCATTTGTTGTAAAGCTGGTTTGGTGGTGCTGGATTCTCTTAGCTTTTGCTTGTCTGTAAAGCTTTTAATTTCTCCGTCAAATCTGAATGAGATCCTTGCTGGGTAGAGTAATATTGGTTGAAGGTTTTTTCCCTTTCATCACTTGAAATATGTCCTGCCACACCCTTCTGGCTTACACAGTTTCTTCTGAAAGATCAGCTGTTAACTTTATGGGGATTCCGTTGTATTTTATTTATTGCTTTTCCCTTGCTGCTTTTAATATTTTTTCTTTGTGCTTAATTTTTTTGTAGTTTGATTAATATGTGTCTTGGCGTGTTTCTTCTTGGATTTATCCTGTTTGGGACTCTCTTAGCTTCCTGGACTTGATTGACTATTTCCTTTCCCATATTAGGGAAGTTTTCAACTATCATCTCTTCAAATATTTTCTCATTCCCTTTCTTTTTCTCTTCTTCTGGAACCCCTATAATTCGAATGTTGGTGTGTTTAATGTTGTCCCAGAAGTCTCTGAGAGTCTCCTCAATTCTTTTCATTCTTTTTTTAGACTCTCTTCAATTCTTTTCATTCTTTTTTCTTTATTCTGCTCTGCGGTAGTTATTTCCACTATTTTATCTTCCAGATCACTTATCTGTTCTTCTACCACAGTTATTTTACTGTTGATTTCTTCTAGAGTATTTTTAATTTCATTTATTGTGTTGTTCATCATTGTTTCTTTGCTCTTTAGTTCTGAGTCCTTGTTAAACGTTTCTTGTATTTCCTCCATTCTATTTCCAAGATTTTGGATCCTCTTTACTATCATTACTCTGAATTCTTTTTCAAGTAGACGGCCTATTTCCTCTTCAGTTGTTTGGTCTGGTGGGTTTTTACCTTTCTCCTTCATCTGCTGTGTATTTCTCTGTTTTCTCATTTTGCTTAACTTACTGTGTTTGGGATCTCCTTTTTCATTGGTTGCAGATTCATAGTTCCCGTGGTTTTTGTGTCTGCTCCCAGTGGGTAAGATTTGTTCAGTGGGTTGTGTAGGCTTCCTGGTGGAGGGGACTGGTGCCTGTGTTCTGATGGATGAGGCTAGATCTTGTCTTTCTGGTGGGGACCACGTCAGTGGTGTGTTTTGGGGTGTCTGTGAACTTATTATGATTTTAGGCAGCCTCTCTGCTAATGGGTGGGCTTGTGTTCCTGTCCTGCTAGTTGTTTAGCATGGGGTGTCCAGCACTGGAGCTTGCTGGTCATTGAGTGGAGCTGGGTCTTAGCATTGAGACAGAGATCTCTGGCCGATTGATATTACGAGGGTCCAGGAGGTCTCTGTTGGACCAATGTCCTGAACCCAGCTCTCCCACCTCAGGGGTTCATGCCTGACACCCAGCCAGAGCACCAAGACAGTGTCAGCCACATGGCTCAGAAGAAATGAGAGAAAAGAAAAAAAAAGAAAGAAAAAAGTAAAATAAAGTTATTAAAATAAAAAATTTAAAAATATTATATAAAAATTACAAAAATAAAGAAGAGAGCAACCAAAGCAATAAAGAAATCCACCAGTGATAACAAGCTCTAAAAACTATACTTAAAAAAATGGACAGAAAGATCCCTAGGACAAATGGTAAAAGCAAACCTATACAGACAAAATCACACAAAGAAGCATTCACATACACACTCACAGAGACAGAAAAATATATATATATATTTATATATAAAAGGAAGAGACCAACCAAACCAGTAAACAAATTTACCAATGATAATAAGCTCTAAATACTAAATTATGATAAACATAAAACTGGAAACAAATTAGACACAGAAAGCAAACCCCAAATCTACAGTTGCACCCAAAGTCTACCGCCTTAGTTTTCAGATGATTTGTTGTCTATTCAGGTTTTCCACAGATGCAGGGTACATCAGGTTGATTGTGGAGATTTAATCTGCTGCTTCTGAGGCTGCTGGGAGAAATTTCCCTTTCTCTTCTTTGTTTGCACAGCTCTTGGGGTTCAGCTTTGGATTTGGCCCTGCCTCTGGCATCTGTTCTTCGCCCAGACAGGAAGAGGTTAAAGGAGCGGCTGATTCAGAGGCTCTGGCTCACTCAGGCTCGGGGGAGGGAGAGGTACAGTAGTTACAATTGGAATGTGGGGCGAGCCTGTGGCGGCAGAGGCCAGCACAACATTGCAACAGCCTGAGGCATGCCATGTGTTCTCCCCGGGAAGTTGTTCTGGATCATGGGACCTTGGCAGTGGTGGGCTGCACAGGCTCCCGGGAGGGGAACTGTGGATGGTGACCTGTGCTTGCACACAGGCTTCTTGGTGACTGTAGCAGCAGCCTTAGAGTTTCATGCCCGTCTCTGGTGTCCATGCTGATAGCTGCGGCTCACGCCCATCTCTGGAGCTTATTTAAGCGGTACTCTGAATCCTCTCTCCTCATGCACCCCAAAACAGTGGTCTCTTGTCTCTTCATCAGTTCCAGACTTTCTCCCGGACTCCCTCCCGGCTAGCTGTGGCGTACTAGCCCACTTCAGGCTGTGTTCACTCAGCCAAACCCAGTCCTCTTCCTGGGATCTGACCTCCGAAGCCCAAGCCTCAGCTCCCAGTCCCCACCTGCCCTGGCAGGTGAGCAGACAAGCCTCTCTGGCTGGTGAGTTCTGGTTGGCACCGATCCTCTGTGCAGGAAGCTCTCCGCTTTGCCCTCTGCACCCCTGTTATTGCACTCTCCTTGGCTCCAAAGCTTCCCCCCTGTCCACCCACCGTCCCCGCCAGTGAAGGGGCTCCCTAGTGTGTGGAAACTTTTCCTCCTTCACAGCTCCCTCCCAGAGGTGCAGGTCCCTTCCCTATCCTTTTGTCTCTGTTTATTCTTTTTTCTTTTGCCCTACCCAGGTACGTGGGGGTTTCTTGCCTTTTGGGAGATCTGAGGTCTTCTGCCACCGTTCAGTAGGTGTTCTGTTGGAGTTGTTCCACATGTAGATGTATTTTTGATGTATTTGTAGAGAGGAAGGTGATCTCCACATCTTACTCCTCCGCCATCTTGAAGGTCCTCCCTAATACCAAGAACTGTACATTTATTTACTATGAATATCTCGTGACTAAAACTTTCTGTGCTTAAAAAGGAAGGACTACTCTAAAAAAGTAGGTAATTCACAGAATTATATAATTTGCTTACACCTGCCTTAATTTAAGCACGTTTCAAGCAGCTTCACGAGCCTAGAAATTTCCCAACTGACTATAGCCTGTGGCTGTTTTTTAGCAAATGCACCCAAGATAATTTTTAGTAAGAAATTGAATTAAGTGGGGGAAATGGATCTTTATCCTAAATCTATATTCCAAATAACACTGGTGTAGTTTTTTTTTAATAAAGACAGCACACTATTCTTTTTCTGTCTTCTTTAGGGAAGTAATGATTTCACTATTTCCTTAAGTTACATATTAATGCTATTAATTTACACATCAGTTCTATGCCAGACACTGGGACAATGGTAAATGACTCATTGAGAGGTTATTTCTCTTGTAGTACTTACCATCTATACAAGAAGCATACAAGAACAAGTTATCAAACAAATAAATTTATAGTTGCAAATTGTGATGAGAAATGTAAGGAAATATACATCAGTTTCAAACACCACGATTCATCTAAGTTGATAGACTTCTTGACTGAAGGGACTCTTTTCAGAAGATTATAATTACTGCCCCTTATTAAATGAAAGTTAGGTATAGAGACAATGTGAGGGAGAGATAATTTTTGTGTTCCTTTCTTTTTCTGTTTATAGTAATTCTGGGATAGAGGACAGGAAGGTGGCTACACCCAGTTCAAAACAAATGTATTTAAAATAAAAGTGTAAGTGGGTTATTTGAGGATTTATCTGTTCATGTGAGAAAATCAAAATCATGGACAGATTAAAAATACGTTAATACATTGCCCTATTTTCTTCACCTTTCTTTAAAAAAAGAATGACAGAAATATGGGCAAAGGAAGGGCAGAGAGGGAAGGAGGGGAGGGAGGGGAGGGAAGGAAGGGAGAGAGGGAGGGAGGAGGAGAGGAAGGATGGGAAGCAGAGAGGGAAGGAAAGATGGCAGGAAGGGAGGGAGAATTTTCAAAGATAACTACACCTCCATCTCCATCCCACCCTATCTCTTCTTCCCCTACCTCTCCCTGCCCAGATGCAACTACTATGCCAAATTGCTGTGTGTCATCTCAGTGTCTGATTTTATATTTTACTACACATGCACACACGTGTAATTTCTTAAGCCTGAAATTCTGTCATATAAAATTTTAAATGTAGCTTTCTATTGCCATCCTTTCTGCTGTTTGTTTGTTTTTCACACAACACTATGTGAGGTAAGCCCATGTTGATACATGTAGAATTAGTTTGTTCATTTTAACTGCTAAGTAGCCCATTGTACACCAGAGTTGTGTATCCGTTTTACTTGGCTGGACTGTTGGAGTATTTACCTGTTTCTGCTATTACAAGGAGAGCTTGATGAATATCTCTGCTTATGTCTCCTCATATGCAAGTGAGCAGCCATCTAGGAACAGAATGCCTGGATCATACTAAACCCTCCAGATTTTACCTATTTAACATTATGCTTATTAAAAAAATGAATCGAAAAAAATCTAATTTTATATTGCAAATCCATTTTGGAAATTTATGCTTACAAAAACACAGGAATAGAAGTCATATTTTGTTATTATTGCAATATCTGGAATGTTTCATAATTAACCTGCGAACATATAAAATCCGTTTCCCATTTTTGCCTTTTAGAATATATCTCTCAGTTAGCTTAATTTTGATGGTGTTCATTATGATTTCAAAAAAGCAACATAACTTTATTTTAGATATTTATTTCTATAATTTATACATTCTCTCCAAAAATTTTAACAGTAAAACCATGAAAATACATGTCAACAAAGATATTAAATTTAACATATATTTATTTATCTAATTAACTAAAATAGATAGCAATGAAGTTAATCTATACTAGAACACAATTCCTGCCTGATATTTGAGAAAATTCTATTATTGGTCTTCTTTTAGTCATAAATTTATTCACCACTTGAGATTTCAGTTTTTAAAGAAGGAATGGTACTGAATATAACTTATAAATAAATATATTAAAAATATTTTACTGTGCCAGTAATTAAAAACTAAAATAACAACTTAAAAGTACCATTTTTCATATATTAACAAAAACAGTATAATATCCATTTGAGCTGCAGTGTAAGGAAATTGCTACTCTCTAGCATTATAATTTGGTACAATTCCTTAAGAAAGTATTTTGGCCATATATATTGTAAGACACCATAAAGACTTGTATGACTTTTAATACTCTATATAGAGAACACCAAAATCTCCACACTAAAAACTATTAGAACTAACAAATGAATTCAGCTAGGTAGCAGGATATAAGATTAATATACAGAAATCTGTTGTGTTTCTTTACATAAGTAATGAGATATCAGACAGAGAAAGTAAAAAACAATCCTGTTTAAAATCACATCAAAAAAAAAAAAAAAACGAGGAATAAGCTTAACCAAGGAGGTGAAAGAACTATACACAGAAAATTATAAAACACTGGTAAAAGAAATTGAAGACGATTCGAAGAAATGGAAAGATATCACATGCTCTTGGATTGGAAGAATTAATATTGTTAAAATGGACACACTAACCAAAGCAATCTACAGATTTAATGCAATCCCTATCAAAATACCCATGACATTTTTCACAGAACTAAAACAAACAATCCTAAAATATAGATAGAACCACAAAAGGTCCAGAATAGTCTAAGCAATCCTGAAAAAAAAAGAAAAAAGCTGGACTTCAGACTTTACTACAAAGTCTGAACCCTCCCAGACTTTGGACAATACTACAAAGCTACAGTAATCAAAACAGTGTGGTGTTGGTACAAAAACAGACATATAGATCAATGGAACAGAATACAGAGCCCAGAAATAAACCCAGACACCTACGCTCAATTAATCTACAATAAAGGACACAAGAATATACAATGGAGAAAAGACAGTCTCTTCCACAACTAGTGCTGGGAAAGCTAGACAGCTACATGAAAATCAGTGAAATTAGAACATTACCTCACACCATGTACAAAAATAAACTAAAAATACTTTAAAGACCTAAGTATAAGACATGACACTGCAAAACTCCTAGAAAAAAACATAGGAAAAATATTCTCTGACATAAATAGTAGCAAGATTTTCTTACATCAGTCTCCCAAGGCAAAAGAAATAAAAGCAAAAATAAACAAATGGGACATGATCAAACTTAAAAGCTATTGCACAACAAAGGAAACCATCAACAAAACAAAAAAACAACCTTCAGAATGGGAGAAAATATTTGCATAGAATGCAACGGACAAGGGGTTGATATCAGAAACACACAAACAGCTCTTACAAATAAGAAAATGGTAAAGAAACATACATATCAAAAATTACCTTGGGCTTCCATGGTGGCGCAGTGGTTGAGAGTCTGCCTGCCGATGCAGGGGACATGGGTTTGTGCCCGGTCAGGGAAGATCTCACATGCCACGGAGGGCTGGGCCCGTGAGCCATGGCTGCTGAGCTTGCGCGTCTGGAGGCTGTGCTCCACAATGGTAGAGGCCACAACAGTGAGAGGCCCGTGTACTGCAAAAAAAAAAAAAAAAAAAAATTACCTTAAATGTAAATAGATTAAATGCTCCAAGCAAAACACATAGACTGGCTGAATGGATACAAAAAAAGATCTGAATAAATGCTGTCTACAAGAGACCCTCTTCAGACCTAGGGACACATACAGACTGAAAGTGAGGGGATGGAAAAAGATATTCCATGCAAATGGAAATCAAAAGAAAGCTGGAATAGCAATTCTCATATCAAACAAAATAGACTTTAAAATAAAGACTAAAACAAGAGACAAAAAGAACACTACATAATAATCAAAGAATCAATCCAAGAAGAAGATATAACAATGGTAAATATTTATGCACCCAACATAGGAGCACCTCAATACATAAGGCAAATGCTAACAGCCATAAAAGGGGAAATTGACACTAACCCAACAATAGTAGGGGACTTCAACACCCCACTTTCACCAATGGACAGATCATCCACAATGAAAATAAATAAGGAAACACAAGCTTTAAATGACACATTAGACAAGATGGACTTAATTGATATTTGTTGGACATTCCATCCAAAAACAACGGAATACACTTTCTTCTCAGGTGCTCATGGAACATTCTCCAGGATAGACCATATCTTGGGTCACAAATCAAGCCTTGGTAAATTTAGCAAAATTGAAATCGTATCACATAACTTTTCCCACCACAACGTTATGAGACTAGATATCAATTACAGGAAAAAAACTGTAAAAAAATACAAATACATGGAGGCTAAACAATACACTACTAAATAACCAAGAAATCAAAGAGGAAATCAAAAAATATCTAGAAACAAATGAGAATGAAAACACGATGACCTAAAACCTATGGGATGCAGCAAAAGCAATTCTAAGAGGGAAATTTATACCAACACATTCCTACCTCATGAAACAAGAAAAATCTAAAATAAACAACCCAACTTTACAGCTACAGCAATTAGAGAAAGAAGAACAACAACAAAAAAAAAAACCCCAAAGTTAGCAGAAGGAAAGAAATCATAAAGATCAGAGCAGAAATTAATGAAAAAGAAATGAAGGAAACAATAGCAAAGATCAATAAAACTAAAAGCTGGTTCTGAGATGAAAAACAAATTGATAAACCATTAGCCAGACTCATCGACAAAAAAAGGGAGAAGACTCAAATCAACAGAATTAGAAATGAAAAAGGAGAAGTAACAAGTGACACTGCAGAAATACAAAGGATCGTGAGAGATTACTACAAGCAATTATACGCCAATAAAATGGACAACCTGGAAGAAATGGACAAATTCCCAGAAAAGCACAACTTTCTGAGACTGAACCAGGAAGAAATAGAAAATATCAACAGATCAATCACAAGCACTGAAGTTGAAACTTTGATTAAAAATCTTCCAACAAACCAAAGCCCAGGACCAAATGGCTTCACAGGCGAATTCTATCAGACATTTAGAGAAGACCTAATACCTATCCTTCTCAAACTCTTCCAAAGTAAAGCAGAGGGAGGAACACTCCCAAACTCATTCTACAAGGTCACCATCACCCTGATACCAAAACCAGACAAAGATGTGACAAAGAAAACTACAGACCAATATCACTGATGTACAAAGATGCAAAAATCCTCAACAGGTTACTAGCAAACAGAATCCAACAACACATTAAAAGGATCATACACCATGATCAAGTGGGGTTTATCCCAGGGATGCAAGGATTCTCAAATATATGCAAATCAATTAATGTAATACACCATATTAACAAATTGAAGAATAAAAACCATATGATCATCTCAATAGATGCAGAAAAAGCTTTTGACAAAATTCAACATCCATTTATGTTAAAACCCTGCAGAAAGTAGGCATAGAGGGAACTTACCTCAACATAATAAAGGCCATATATGACAAACACACAGCCAACATCGTTCTCAATGGTGAAAAACTGAAACGTTTTCCACTAAGATCAGGAACAAGACAAGGTTGCCCACTCTCACCACTATTATTCAACATAGTTTTGGAAGTTTTAGCCACAGCAATCAGAGAAGAAAAAGAAATAAAAGGAATCCAAATCGGAAAAGAAGAAGTAAAGCTGTCATTGTTTGCAGATGACATGATACTATACATAGAGAATCCTAAACATACTACCAGAAAACTATTAGAGCTAATCAGTGAATTTGGTAGAGTAGCAGGATACAAAATTAATTCACAGAAATCTCTTGCATTCCTATACACTAATGATGAAAAATTTGAAAGAGAAATTAAGAAAACACTCCCATTTACCATTGCAACAAAAAGAATAAAATAGCTAGGAATAAATCTACCTAAGGAGACAAAAGACCTGTATGCAGAAAACTATAAGACACTGATGAAAGAAATTAAAGATGATACCAACAGATGGAGAGATAGACTATGTTCTTGGACTGAAAGAACCAAAATTGTGAAAATGACTATAGTATCCAAAGCAATCTACAGATTCAATGCAATCCCTATCAAACTACCAATGGTGTTTCTCACAGAACGAGATCAAAAAATTTCACAATTTGTATGGAAACACCAAAGACCCCAAATAGCCAAAGCAATGTTGAGAAAGAAAAATGGAGCTGGAAGAATCAGGCTCCCTGACTACAGACTATACTACAAAGCAACAGTAATCAAGACAGTATGATACTGGCACAAAAACAGAAATATAGATCAGTGGAACAGGATAGAAAGCCCAGAGATAAACCCCACACATATGGTCACATTATCTTTGATAAAAGAGGCAAGAATATGCAATGGAGAAAAGACAGCCTCTTCATTTAAGTGGTGCTGGGAAAACTGGACAGCTACATGTAAAAGAATGAAATTAGAACAGTCCCTAACACAAAAAAAATAAAATCAAAATGGATTAAAGACCTAAATGTAAGACCAGACACTATAAACCTCCTAGAGGAAAACATAGGCAGAACACTCTACGACATAAATCACAGCAAGATCCTTTTTGACCCACCTCCTAGAGAAATGGAAATAAAAACAAAAATAAACAAAAATGGACTTAATGAAACATAAAAGCTTTTGCACAGCAAAAGAAACCATATACAAGAAGAAAAGACAATCCTCAGAGCGGGAGAAAATATTTGCAAACGAAGCAACTGACAAAGGATTAATCTCCAAAATATACAAGCAGCTCATGCAGCTCAATATCAAAAAAACAAAAAACCCAATCCAAAAATGGACAGAAGACCTAAATAGACATTTCTTTAAAGAAGATATACAGTTTCCCAACAAACACAAGAAAGGATGCTCAACATCACTAATCATTCGAGAAATGCAAATCAAAAGTATAATGAGGTATCACCTCACACTGGTCAGAATGGCCATCATCAAAACATCTACAAAGAATAAATGCTGGAGAGAGTGTGGAGAAAAGGGAACCCTCCTACACTGTTGGTGGGAATGTAAATTGATACTGTCACTATGGAGAACAGCATGGAGGTTCCTTAAAAAACTAAAAATAGAACTACCATATGACCCAGCAATCCCACTACTGGGCATATACCCTGAGAAAACCATAATTCATAAAGAGTCATGTACCACAGTGTTCATTACCGCACTATTTACAATAGCCAGGATATGGAAGCAACCTAAGTGTCCATCGACCAATGAATAGATAAAGAAGATGTGGCACATATATACAATGGAATATTACTCAGCCATAAAAAGAAAAGAAATTGAGGTATTTGTAGTGAAGTGGAAGGACCTAGAGTTTGTCATACAGAGTGAAGTAAGTCAGAAAGAGAAAAACCAATACTCTATGCTAACACGTATATTTGGAATCTAAAAAACACAAAAAAATGGTTCTGAAAACCTAGGGGTAGGGCAGGAATAAAGACGCAGACATGGAGAATGGACTTGAGGACACAGGGAGGGGGAGGGGTAAGCTGGGACGAAGTGAGAGAGTAACATTGACATATATACACTACCAAATTTAAAATGCATAGCTAGTGGGAAGCAGCCGCATAGCACAGGGAAATCAGCTCTGGGCTGTGTGACCACCTAAAGGGGTGGGATATGGAGGGTGGGAGGGAGACGCAAGAGGTAGGGGATATGGTGATATATGTATGCATATAGCTGATCCACTTTGTTATACAGTAGAAGCTAACACAACATTGTAAAGCAATCATACTCCAATAAAGGTGTTATAAAAAAATAAATAATCCAAAACATGAAAAATCTATATATTCATGTAAGTGTTTATTAGCTTTCATTTAAACTAATAAAATTGAAAACGACTTAAATGTCCAGGATAAAGTATATTGTTTCGCACTGAAAGATTTGCAATCCTGATTATTATATATTAAGATTCAAACGGAAGAAGAGAGAACCCTAAACATGGTTACAAGCATGCAAAAAACCCCACAGCCACTGGGGAGGGGGGTTGAAAATAAATATACCACAATGCTGTTAGTAGTCATATTAGAAGTAATATTTCCCCACTAATTTCAGAATATTTTTTAATGTGTTACTTGTTTAAAAAGAAAAAGGATGATGTCCCAAGCCCCGCTCTTATTCTTACGGGGAGCTGGAAATTTTGCGCAATTTATACTACTGCCTTACTTGTATTTGTTTAGGTTTGTTTTGTTTTGTTTTGTTTTTATTTCCCTACATAAAGCCATTCTCCTAAGACAATGCAGTATTTTAACGCTCTGTCACTCTAGAATCTTATTTCAATCCTTCAGGAATACCATTTCAAGATTACTGTGATTACCCCTCAGTAAATGTGTCACCTCTTTATTCTGAGAGAACTCACCATGTGGCAATGCAACAGAGCAGTTCTGCAACTAAGCCAAAAAAAAAAAAAAATTGAATAGCTGTGAAAGAAGATCCATATCTTTGCTTTGTCTCCTAATTCTGAGTTCTTATTTAACTATCCTGCACTTACCAAGTCATGGCATTCCATCAGAAGTAAACATTTTCTTTGAATTTGACTTTTACTATCATTTCTAAGTCCATTTCGCTTGTTTACAGGTTTATTATTATTTTAATTCCTCACAGTTTGTCTACTACAGAAATTGCTGATGATCAAGATAATAATAAAGATGCTCTGATTTAGAAGGGGTAGCCTTGGTATTTCTGCCACCTAACATATCTCAGCTAACTATTCCTAGGAAACATTAAGCATGGTAGAAATTTAACACATGTTCTTATACTCCACAGATATATGAATATAGTGATATAATTTGGGGAAAATAGTCTATTTTGAACTCAGTGAGACATAAACATAACTGAGATTAGCACCGGGTCCTTGGCAAGGGTCTATTAATTACTATTGCCCTGTGAGTACTTTTTGTGGTTGTTGTTCCCCTTCCTCAGGCTGCTCTGATTTATGAACAGGTTTTCATATTCACAAAGTGGTTCATGAATCACTCTCGTCCAACAGAAATGAATAAAAATAAGCCCATTTACACAACATTTGGTATGTAGCTAATTACCTGAAAATGACGGTTTGGGATTACACTGAGAAGTGTGTCATTAACATTCAGCACAAAGAGTACAAAACAGAGGGAGAAAAGAAAGTAGAATCAAAAACTAAAAATATAAGAGGAGCAACAAGAATGCTATTTATTCAGTGTAGATTTTTTTTAAAGCATCACCAAAGAGTACCTTCTGATGTCACCCAACAGAGGAATGTTCAAGCAAAAAGCAGCAAACGAAATGGTTAAATACAATGTAATTTCAACTTTATTAAACAATATACTTAGAAGAAAGGAAGTTAATAATCAGATTGTGGTGATGAGATTATGGATCATTTATTCTATCTATAATTTTCTGTATTTTTCCGGTATTTTACTATGACCCTGCATTAATCTTACAATGCACTTGTATTAGTAATCTTACATGTATGTATGTATTTAGAAGCATATAGTTTAAAAATAATAATAGCTATAGTTAATTGAGAGACTAGTATGTACTAAACATTGAACTTGTATGTGCATATAATAACCCTTTTCTTCTTGCCTGTTCTACCCTGTATCCACCTGCAGAATACCTCTGTTCATGGAATACAACAAACTTAAGTTAAGGCATCCAAAAACCAACCAGACACACCAGTCAAATAAGTGTAAGATTGAACTCTCTCCCTCCTGAGTGATTGTCATGTTTTCTTGATAATGTAAACATTTCTCTAATGCCAGATATTTGTGTTTCTAGAAAAATGGCAAAGCTAGTAGTCCCAAATGAGAGATAAGCATATCCTCCCTGGTTATTTCTTTAAACCAGTAGACAATGGCTCTATCTTCTGTCTTCTGCTACCTGACAGTACTAAAAAACAAAACAAAACAAAAATTATGACAGCAGGAAGGTGCAGTTGGATATTTTTAACTGTTGTAACCTCCATGCTTATAGCATTACCTGATTCCTAATAAGTCCTCTATCATGTTTATACTCAATTTGAGTTGATAAAGGATGTCCTAAATTACTGATAACTAAATGAACACCAAAAACTTATAGTCAGGTCAACTCTTGGTTGTTTAATCTGTTCTACTGCTTGTGGGAGAAATTTTACTGAACCAGTTGTTCTCTGCTTAGATTTATGTGGCCTGAATATAATAACTGGAAAGATAATAACCCTTAGCTCCTGAGTCTAGCATATCTGAATTTGAACCTCATTTACAGACTATATAGACTTGGAAACTTTTTCTAGCCTCATCAGATGTCAGTTTCCTTATCTTTGAAACGGGCATAAAAATGGCATCAACACAATAAAGCTTTTGTAAATAATAAATTAAATAATGCATGTATGGTAGTCAGAATAATGGCCCTCTAAAGATGTCCACTTCTTAATTCTCAGGACCTGTAAATATGTTTCCTTAGGTGTCAACAGGGACTGTGCAGATGGGATTAATGTCAGGATTTTGAAATGAGATTATCCTGGATTATCTGGGGTGGGCCCACTGTAATCACAAGGCTTCTTATACAAGGAAGGCAGGAGGGTCAGAGGGTGAGGAGATGTGAGGACAGAAGCAGACATTGGAATGATGGAGAAAGATAGAGGAAGGGGGCAGGAGCCGAGGAATGCAAAGCAGCCTCTAGAAGCTAGAAAAGACAAGGAAATAGATTCTCCCATAGAGCCTCCAAAAGGAACACAGCCCTATTGAAACCTTGATTTTAGAACTTCAGACCTCCAGGACAGTAAGAGAATAAATTTGTGTTGCTTTAAGCCACTAAATTTGTGGTAACTTGTTACAAGAGCAATAGTTAACCAATACAGTAAATATGGTGTTTAGCACTGTGCCCGTCATATAGGATTCTAACATAATATTAGCTAAGATCACTCTGCCCCTTAAGATCTAGGTAAGAGTAGCTTAAACACACAACCCATTATTTGTGGGAGTCCAACACCTTCCCCAGGGTTGCTGAGGCTTCCCAAAGAGCTTCATGATTTGGCCGTCTCTGGCTTTGAAGTTCAGGTTTTGCTGAATTGGTTTAATTTATAGATTACTGTTCCATGAATGCTGTCAAGATATGGAATTCAGCCACTTTACAAGAATAAAAATAAAACATTTGCATAAGGATTTACTGGGGTGGGGCTGCTGGGGAGAGAACATGGTTTAGGTAAATAGAGAAAAGTTTATTATAAGAGCAATGTAAAAATCCATTCTTCAGAATGTTTTGCTACTCCATCATTTTGCTTCCCCACACCTAATTCCTCTTAAATCTCACAGCAGTTTATCTCCTTTTGTTTCTTTATCATTTATGTCTCATGCTCTCAAGATTTCACCTTCTAATACTAAGGTATTTTCCTAAACATAGTAGCTTACCTAAAATAAAATTTGGTGCCAACTGTGAAGATAATACATATTCTTTTCACCACTCCGTAAGTGTTAGCTAAGGGAAAAAATCTATGTACTCATTGGTCATGACTTAGGCTAACCCATCCTTCATCTTTCATTGGTTTCTTTGGGTGATGACTCTAACATGGATTAAGGGTACAGCCTAGAGGCCAAAGGAAGCCATGGGACATTCTTCAAACAAACTTAAAGTGATACTGATGTCAATCTTATACTGCTACTCACTATCAATCTCACCAATCTTAGGAGTGTGATTAGGATATAGCATTTTCAGGCTTTTTTCCTCTCTCCTTTCTCACATTCCTTTTATATAGATTCTATTAAATTGTACAGCTATGCTCTACAGAGATCACATTAAAAATTAGAGCTCATCCCTATAAGATTGAAGATTATAGGAAAATCTCAACCATACGTACGTAATTCATTCATTTAAGTCCCCATTCTTATTTGCAAAAGTGCACACTCCATATGTATATATGTGTGCGTGCGTGCATGTGTGTGTATGTGTGTGTGTGTTTGTAGCTAGGTTTTAAGCTACTTAAGGGCCAGGACTTCCTGGATGTGTCTTATCAGCAATGAGAGTCATGCTACCCTTAGACATCAAATACACATGAGTTGTGATTACGGTGACTCAGGGTCAGTGACCACGCAGCATACACCTTAATACATAAATACTACAGCAACATGATTTCCGTTCATTCCAAAGTATCGTGGGACCATAGTTTCTAACAGCCTATTACAGTGTTCTGACCTAGCCTTCAAAATGTCAGTAAATTGGATGATAATGTAAGTCATTCTAAATGTCTTTGAAAGAAGACATGACTGTTACGCTGTCATGAATCCGTACCTCTGAGAAGTCTGAGTTCAGAAAAACAGTCAGTTAACACTTTTGCCTTTCGCCGGTTCTACTCTATTATACTTTCATTTGCTATCAGCCAATAATCATATTTTCACACACTGAGAATGAATGACTTGAGTGTGAACAGTTAAAAACAAAATTCAAAAAAATTGCTTCAGTCTTGAAGCCCTCAACCTGTCCAGTTTTGTGATCTTTGGCACCTTTGACTCCATAGAAGATTTTGAATATCAGGCTGCTTTAGCCACGATGTGAGAACATTTCCATGAAGATGTGTTAATTAGTTGTAGAGGTGACTAACCACTGCTGAGCAATTGCATTAGGCAAGGCAAACAAATGGAATACAGAGAGCAGTCATTCTTCGAGATGTTCATTGTTGCTTCACACCCAGAAGACAAGAGCTGGATGGCACTCTGCCCAGGGACATCTCTCTTTTTCTAGATGCACCTGGGAATTCTTGCTGAGTAATTTTTCTCACAAAGAGCTCAGGATACTCAACTCACTTATACATATTACAAAATCTAGAAATGCCAAACTCTTAAATTAGCAGAGACTGACATTCTGTTGCATAAATTTCTATGGGCCACATCATGAATTTATGAGTACCTACTTGTAGAGGGGTCCCTGTCTGAGTGAGTCTCAGTGATCCCTCTCTTCTTAGATAAGAGACCCTTTCAGGTCCCTGGTGACCATATTTGTATGTGTGTAGCTTTCCTTCCAGCCCTTAATTAATAAGTTGGGGAGTGTTAGCACCTAATCCAAGTTGAGCCAATGAAATCTTCTTGAGGATTCAAAATTTGGAAAAGATAGGTCCCAAGAAGGAAGTTGTTTCACTAATGTCAGTGCTCTACAGAGAAAGTCAGGCACTTCCTGCAGCTCAAGTTCCAAGTTTCCTCTCTTTCTGTGTTGTGATGACTTAACTCTCTTTGGTATCTTAATGGGATTTGGGGCAGGAGAAGCGAATTCACACAGGCGATCATTGTTGAAAAATCATCAGGTCATGGGCAAGCTTCTGCTGTGATGTGCAGTTTCCCAAGGTGATATAAATTAAATTTCTAATATTTATTGATTGCCGAATAGATCGATCTTGATAGATAGCAACAGTCAATTCAGTTATGCTTTCCAAAAGCTGTTTTTTCACCACTCACAACTGTAGTACCCAAATACCTGAGACACGTTATTCATTTTACAGACAATGTTTTGTTGACTTTTCAAATTGCTTTGTAAAAACTCCAGAGCCTTATACTGTGTGAATCAGTGATTCAGCATGTCCTGCTTTTCATATGATGTGGTTAACTAACCAGATGACATGTGTCTAAAAATGATGTCAATTAAATGAGGAAAGCTGACCAGTGGAGCGCAAATGATGTTATCAAGTATCCCAAAAGCTCTTTAACAGTTCCACACATATCTTATTTCAATTTTATTTATAAATATTATAATTAGTTTTAAACTATAAGCATGTACACTGTAATGTGTCCTATGCCACTTTCGGTGCGCGGGCCTCTCACTGTTGTGGCCTCTCCCGTTGCGGAGCACAGGCTCCGGACGCGCAGGCTCAGCGGCCATGGCTCATGGGCGCAGCCGCTCCGCGGCATGTGGGATCCTCCCGGACCGGGGCACGAACCCGTGTACCCTGAATCGGCAGGCGGACTCTCAACCACTGCACCATCAGGGAAGCCCGCCACATTTTTTTTTAACATCTTTATTGGAGTATAATTGCTTTACAATGGTGTGTTAGTTTCTGCTTTATAACAAAGTGAATCAGCTATATGCATACGTATATCACCATATCTCCTCCCTCTTACGTCTCCTCCCACCCTCCCTATCCCACCCCTCTAGGTGGTCACAAAGCACTGAGCTGATCTCCCTGTGCTATGCGGCTGCTTCCCACTAGCTATCTATTTTACATTTGGTAGTGTATATATGTCCACGCCACTCTCTCACTTCATCCCAGCCTACCCTTCCCCCTCCCCGTGTCCTCAAGTCCATTCTCTATGTCTGCGTCTTTATTCCTGTCCTGCCCCTAGGTTCTTCAGAACCTTTTTTTTTTTTTTTTTTTAGATTCCATATATATGTGTTAGCATACGGTATTTGTTTTTCTCTTTCTGACGAGGTAGCTGGACCTAGAGCCTACACCACATTTTAATGCATTCAAGACCATCATAATATTAACTTGTGCTGCCAGGTTAGCTTATGCAGAGTAAGCATTAGCTTATGCAGAAGCTTTATGCAAGTAAAGCTTCCTTTTAATCCACTGCTAAGTACCTACTAGAGACCAACCACCTATTAATGTATCTGAACCATCTGCAAAGGTGCCATTGATAATAGCAGCAGTTACAAAGCAGACGGGTAATATTCCCCCCTAATTCAGGGTAGCCCATGCCTGGTCATGTAAGATTTTAGAAGCAAGTGTTTCCATGTTTGTTAGGATTTTCTCAATACCATACAAATAAAATATAACACAAAAATAATTGGTGCTGAGGGAGATTTAAGACCATAATTCTCATCATAATTCCTGCTTTCAAATGTGTGTGCTCATTAGAATGGATGTCAACATTTGAACTTATATGGCAAATCTATATTAACAACATATGGCTTTCACTTATTTGTGTTTTATATGTTGAGGTTCTCTATAAGATTTCATTTTATTACAGTTTTCCCCAGAGGAAAAATGTTTGAAAGCACCATTTTAGCAGTGTTTTTCAACCATAGCACTACTGACATTTTGGAACAGATAATTCTTAATTGTTGGGCGCTATCCCGGGCCCTGTAGTATGTTTAGCAGCATCCCTGGCCTCCACCCACTAGATGCCCAGTATCCACCTTCCACCCCCAGCCTGACGATCAAAACTGTCTCCAGATGTCAAATGTCCCCTGTTGGTAAAAACTATCCCTGGTTGAAAAGAATTAGCTACTTCATAAGATCATAAGGATGGCCACACTTCAGTAATTCCTAGAGAATATTCACATCTTCACACTTTTTTATTCATAAGCAGCTATTAAAAAATATAGTAGAGAGATGATGTTTTTAAGCATTTTTAAATATTTATTGTGTTGTCTCATTGAGTATGTTTGAAACACTTTGCAGACCATAAAAAGAATGTGGTGGAATTGTAATCCTTTTATGTCCTAAATTCTGGAATGCAGCCAGTCTTCAAAGTTTTTGTAAAACACTTAAAAAAATTTTAATTAAACTTTAAAATTCCTTTTGCTCTTGCTTAATGCTCAGATCAATCTGATTAATTGACCAGCATCCTGTCTAAGAAAGGCTTCAAAGAGAATCTTCACTTTTATCTTTCATAAAGAAAGCCAAAGAGAAATTGGGAAGGTCTAGGGTTATTCCTAGTAATGTTTTTAGGAAGAAGGTGCCTGTCAGGTTAACACAAATGACCAAAACAACAACTTTCCTTGACAGCCTCAAAAAACAAAGGTGTGAAAAGAACTTTGTCAAATTTACATACACTGTTGATGAGGGTGTAAACTGGCTCAACCTCTATGAACAGCAATGTGGCAAAATTTAAAATGCATATACCTTTTTTCTATCAACAATTCCCTTTCTAGAAATAACCAGTCAACGTAGTCAGATATAGTAGAGTGTACCAGTATATTCAGAGCATCTTTATTTGTAAAAGTAAAAGATATGAAACAACATAAATGCCCCCTATAGGGTGATTAGGAAAATAAATTATGGCATTTCCATACAACTCAATACTCTGTAGTAATTTTTTTTTTACAAATAGCTTATTATTTACTAATATAGAACCAAATCCAAGATGCACCATCAATGAAAACAAGCTAGGTTCAGAAGAGGGTATGCGGTAGTCTTCTTAAGAAGTTCACCCGGGCTTCCCTGGTGGCGCAGTGGTCCTGCCGATGCAGGGGACATGGGTTCGTGCCCCGGTCCGGGAGGATCCCACATGCCGCGGAGCGGCTGGGCCCGTGAGCCATGGCCGCTGAGCCTGCGCTTCCGGAGCCTGTGCTCCACGGCAGGGGAGGCCACAGCAGTGAGAGGCCCGCGTACCGCAAAAAAAAAAAAAAGTTCTCCCATAAGAAGATATAACTGGGCTTCTATTTGCATTCAGAGTATGTATGGAAATTTTCCAATGTTTTAGCTCCTGGGGCTTAAGGTAGAAAGGAAGCTTATTATTAAATTTGAATTTTGAATTTTTTTAATTGTGATTATACATTACTTTGTGAACAGGGACCATGTAAATAGTTTTTTTAAGAAAAGTATTTTGTCAATTCCAGCGTGATATCAAATGTTTGTATGAGTGGACGAGCCATATGAATTTAAGTTACTCTAAGACACCACAGTCCAGAAAACCAGCCCAGGCACAGGAAAACGGAGGGATAGTGAAAACCCAGGTAGGATATCTAGAGTCAGGATCCTTGGGTTTGCATAGATACATAAGCTAAACTGGAGCTGGTAAATATGGTGTAAACACTGATCCTAGGATCATGTTTCTTTATTGGTTATATGCTATCTACTGAATATAGGTAGACCAGGGTCTCAGAGGTGAATCTGACAAATCTCCCTAATAGTGGGGAGTGTAAGGCATCAAAAGCCATGAAGGATGAATTTTGCTGTTGTTGTTGCTTTTGTTGTTTTATCATTAGGTTGTAGCAGGAGAGGAAGGTGGACTTTGACACATAACATAGATGTTCTCCTCCTCATAAAGCCAGACTTGCTGCAGATACCGGCAAAGACATTGCTAGGAGGCTAGTAAATAAAGGAAGGGCCTGGGATAATAATAGCTATAATAATAGCTACTATTTGTGAGACACTTACTAAGTATGAAGCACTGGGCTCAGGGCTTTGCATATATTATCTCTTTTAATCCTCACAGCCCTTCTATGCAGTCGGTGTTTTGATTGATAAGGGGACTGAGACTCCTGGAGATAAATTAACTAGCTCAGCCTCACACTGCTAGTGAGCAGCAAAGAAAGACTCAAATTCAATCTGCCTGCTTTCAGAATTTTTAATCACAAAATTTTGATGCCAACTGGTAGGCATGATTCAGGGCTGGGAAGCCTGGAAATGAAAGTCATCGTCATTATGGTGTTGTCCTTTCTCTCACCCTGACAGGATCACAACCACAGCTGCGTGTATGATGGATCTACGAAGATACCCTCTGGATGAACAGAACTGCACCCTGGAGATTGAAAGTTGTGAGTTACTTGGACAGGGGAACAAAAAAGAGGGAGGTTTGCTTGACCCAATTAAATTCCACCTTGTACTGAGTAATTGATACCGGGATATTTTTAGCTACACTACCCTGCCAACTTTTCAAAGGGTTCACAGTAACACTTTCCTCTGTATTGGAGGATTAAGGTTCATTTCAATGCAATTATCTTTTTGAACCATTAAGGAAAGTCCACTTATTTTAGCTGGACTATTTATAAACTCATGCCTTCTCCTCAGAATCAAATTTCTCCTAAGACCTTCCAATACCCAAGCTACGTTAATAAGAGAGCAAAAATAATTCAATGTGAAAAGACTTCGTGAGATTGTTTTTGGCTCTATGTCTGTCTGCCTGAAGGACTGTAAATTGTTGTCTTTTAGAAAAACACTATGGTAAAGTCTTGTGTGCAATTGTCTTTCTTCATGGGAAGAACAAGATGATAGATGGTATTCATGAGGCTTGTGGTTTAGCTTTGTCCTCTTGAGCTGTTTTTTCATTGATTGCTTTCTTAACAATTAGAATATTTTAGTCACTAAGTTTTAATCTGATTGATTATCTTGGTTTCATTGTTTCTCAACCATCAATATGCAGACATTTGATCCCATTTATTGTGAATACCAGGCCAAGTCTATTTCCTGGTTTTCAGGGGTACAGAAAGTGCAATAGGTAATTAAGAGCATTGCAATACCATTTAATGTAATGTGAGAATAGACATAGTTAGATCATTTAAAATGCTTTCCAGATCTAAACGTCAAAATGGTAAAGAAAAATGGGAAAATTCCAGGTGATCCTCTAATATTATTAAACAATAAATGTATTCCCCATTGTCTGATTATTAAGTAATTACATTCATTTTCTAGTTTTACTGAATACAGACATAGAAATAGATAAAGATGCTTATGTAGATATATAGATTCAGACCTAGACATTAATCTAGTACCACTAGAACCTGGAATTCATATTATATAAATAGGTTGGCTGAAAGTTATTAATATATGAAAGTATTAATGGTGACTTTTGGTTTAAACGCCAATGACAACCAAATTCAAACTATAGGAATGAAATATAAACCCAGTCATTTATTACTGGTTAACAATATTTTATAAATAAGACAGAACTTCATCCAAGCAAGTAAATCATTAGCTTTTGAAACTGACATGGAAAGAGAAGGATGCTCATTCATATAAGTTACCTTTTACCCTTGACCTCTCTTCCACTGATTGTGATTTTTTACCTTTGCTTATGCCGGAAGGATATGACAGTCTGTCAAAATTCCAAGATCTTATGTTTACATCATTCACTTGAAGAATGAATTTTGATGAGTACTTGAATTGATTCTGTGCATAAATTACAAGTGCTAAAATTATCAACATTTTCTCCCAAAATGCATATTTTATTTTATAATGCATATTGAGTCTTCCTATTATTATAGGTTTACATTTTTCTTTAAAAAGGCAATTTTCTTAATTCATATTAGAAAATAGATGACTTTTAGGTCCATTTATCATATCATACAATGACCAAAACTATAAATGAGGCAAAATTAAACATAACTTTTGCGGAGCAGGGATGAGGGCTGCCAAAACAATCAGAGAGTCCAAAGTCATCATAAGCTATGGTGTCAGGCGATAAGTAGTGACCCAGTCATATGATAATCATTGAGGCAATTCAGTAAGATGCAATCAGTTAACTGGGCCGATGGAGATGAGACATGGTAACTGGGACCCTAAGATCAGTTAATATATAGGACTGTAGGCAGACAGTGACCGTCATAAAGTGATCCAACAGTAGATCACAGAACTCTAGTCCCTAAAGATGTTTACCTAAAGCAAAGCAGAAACTCAGGCCTGCAAGAATTTGTGTATTGAGGAGTATATGAAGACAGGAACTTGGGGGAAAGGGAAAAAACAGGGAACTGCCTTCTATTTGCCAGACAAAAGCTAGGCATTAATATAACACCTCTGTAACAGAAGTCTTTCTAACAACATTTGAGAGATAATGTATCTGAGGCTCAGAGAAGTAAAATAACTTACCCAGGGCAACAAGGCAAGGATAGTGGTAAAGTGAGGATTCAAGCCCAGGTAATATATTCTCTATAATAGAATCCTGTAATCAACTGCTGAGCAAGGAAGCAGAACGTCAATGATTAGAAGTATAGCACCAATCAGAACGACTCCCAGCTAGATTGAGGATGCTGAATCGACCAAAGGACTGGTCTATATTTCCTAAAATTATCCCCAATAAAGGTTAGAGTCGATCCCAGAAGCTGAAGCAGAATTTAGCTCTTAGGGCAAGGGTCAAATGATTGCAACTGTGGATAAAGGGTAGTCTGTGGATGCAGGAAATCAAGTAGTCCTGATTCCATTGACGTTACCAAAAAAAAAAATTTTAAGCCTCAAATGACAACATTGCTTAGCTCTAATACTTTCCTTATGATGTATCCCTTCTTAACAATAGATAAACCAATGTAAAGAGATCTTAAATCTTAAGGGTAATAACTTCAAATGACAAAGTAATATATGGCAATTATATGGAGTCCAAATGAGCTTTGCTTATTCCTGCCTAAGTACATAATCGATATGCTGCTAAGTGTTAATAAATACTGAATCTGTTATCCATCTATTTTTTAACTCTTCAAGAAAAAACATGTGTTACATTATTTGCTGAAACAGATCTCCCTGAATTGCCATTTTATGAAGACCATAACTGAGCTTTAAAGTGATTACAAATGAGTGGTTCTAGTGTCAGTTGGGGAAAAGGAATGATAAAGTAGACATTTAACCAATATAAGATTGAACCAATCATACTTTTGTAACCAATATAGTAGAAACTTTACCTACCTTGCAAAATTTACTAGTGTGTATTCTCTTCCATTACAATCCCAAAGATGGGGAAATGTTTTCCTTGGTCAGGTCCTTTGAGAAATATTAAAGATCTTTTGCCTTTCTTTAACGTCATCTAATCTAGTAAAATTAGGAAGGCCATAAAGCCTTATTAAATTGAAAACTTCCTTGAACTTGGAGCACATTAATAGCTTCATAGCCCTGGGATGCTATAAATTGAGTTAATGGCACATGGAAAAAAATCAATCAAGGAATTTAGTATTAAGAGGATTTGGAATTTGAAATCAATAAAGCTATCACATAAAGGTTTGATAGCCACAAGCCTCATGGAAATGTAGAAAGGCTTTGGGACAACAATCATGAAGGAGTCTAATGCCTCTTCCTGTATATTTTCTGAAGCAACTATTGAAGAAAATCTCAACCCTAATCTTACCCTCACTGTCAGCAGATAGCGCCACCTCTCAGTACCTCCCCCACCCCCCAAAAAAAATAGAATCCATTTCGACTCTGAAATCTCTCAGCAGTCTCACCCATCTTCTTCTAAATGCCCTTATATCCTCACCATTCTAAGTTAGCCACCTGTATTTAAGAGGAAGGGGTGCTCCTCTTCCTTTTATAAGCTGACCCTGACCCCCTTCTTCCTCCTCTGGTAATTGATTTTCTCAAATTCACATACACCTACACCCCTGATATTTCAGATCCTCAGCCTCACCCTCTCTGCTACCTCTTTTTTCACAGCCTAAAAACAAGCTGAAAACTGCCCTCGTCACAAAACACCTCTACTCTACCCTCCCACCTCCCCTTCAGCTTTTCCTAATCTCTCTACTTCCTTTTTCTCAAAACTACTTGAGATAATGGTATATATCTGCTGTCTGTGGCCTCAACTTCCCCTCAACCCACTGTAATTTGGACCCTGCCTACCCATCTCCCAAGTCCACTGACACTGTTCTCAGAAAGCTCACGAAGGATCTCTCTTTACATAACATCTTTATTCCAATGATCTCCAAATGTATAGCTCCAGCTCAGATCTCTTTTAAGCTCCAGATTGATGTACATCGCACTTTTCTTGGCATATCTACTTTGATGTTTCAAAAGCATCTTAAACTTAATTTTCTCAAAACTTATTATCAATTTTTCCCTCACAAGTGAGTTTCCTTTCCAGCTTCCTTAATCTCACTATCCAGCCGGAATCCTAGGATTCTTCCTCTTCCTCACCCTCCTCCCATCCAATCTATTGTCAAGTACCATCCATTCTACTTGCCAGATATTTAGCAAAGCCCTTCACTTCTCTCCAGCCCACTGCCACCAATCTTCTCCAAACCACCATGACTTCTTGCCTGAATCATTGTAGCAGTCTTGCTCTTGGTCCTCTTATTTTTACCCTTGACTCCCTCCAACTTATTTTCTACCCAGTAGCCAGAGTCGTCTTTGCAAGAGGGCAATTGGATCATATTATTCTGTGCTTTAAAATACTCAAAGACTTCTCATTGCACCAGGAAAATTCTCCACACTTCCTAATTTGACTTACAAGCTTCTGAGTGACTTCCTCAATATCTCCATTCTCATCTGAAACCATCTTTCCCTTGCTTACTGCACTAAATTCCAGCACCACAGGTTGTTTCTTGCAGACCGATCTTTCTTTTACCTCATTATCTTCACCATCTTGTTCCTTCTGGTTAAAATGCTTTTCCCCATGAAGGTTCTTTTGGCTTTTCCTCATCTTTCAGTTCTCATTTAAGATGCCACCTCCAACAAAAGGCTTTCCTGAGAATCCAACCTTAATTAGTGAACACCCAGTATTCTCTTTCAAAATTCTGTTACTTTCCCATATAGCACTTAGTAGTGTTTGTTTGCTTCTGTGTTTATTGTTTCTTCCCTCTCTGGATTAGAAACTCCATGAAGGAAAGGATCATTGTTTTGTTCACAACACAATAATTAAAACCCAGCCTAGTACCTGACAATAAATATCTGTGAAGTGAGTGTATGCTAAATTTCTTGGCTCCAAACTTTTTGAGTCTTTTGAATTTTGAAAGATAAGTCTAGTCTTAATTTTTTTCAGATAAGATTTAAGGAAGGTATTTTTTGACTTGCAGTAAAATATTCTTTCATTTATACAATTTTATATTCATGCTTTAAGACCACCTCAAAAATTTAAGATTGTAAATGTTCAACCAAGAGCCAGATAGGGGAAAACCTAACATTTTAATTATTTTAGGAATTTTCAAAGGCTGGTACACGTGATAAACCACCAGTATGGTCTTTTTGCTTCACTTCAGTCATGAACTGTCTACATCCCTCCCACCTGAACCACAACCAATTTATCAAACAAAGGTAACATTTAGTGATACCTGGTTATTTTTATACTTGTTTCTTTTTATTTTATTTTATTTAGTTTTTTTTGTTTGTTTTTTTTTTTTGGTACACGGGCCTCTCACTGCTGTGGCCTCTCCCGTTGCGGAGCACAGGCTCCAGATGTGCAGGCTCAGCGGCCATGGCTCACGGGCCCAGCCGCTCCGCGGCATGTGGGATCTTCTTGGACCGGGGCACGAACCCGTGTCCCCTGCATCGGCAGGCGGACTCCCAACCACTGCGCCACCAGGGAAGCCCTGTTTCTTATTTTAAAAAATGGCTTGGAAACTTTTAACTTGGTCATTGTCTTAATGTATTCAGTTTAATGAGGCATCTATTCAATCCATCTCTTAGTCTCAGAATATTGTCATTGTATTGATTTCAACGTGTTGGTAGTAGCAACATCTACACAGAATGTCAAGCCATAGTCATGTTTATTTCCAAAATAATTTTTTTCCTTGTCCACAAAAATAGCAAGTGATAAGAAAAACATGTCTAATAAAATGACCTAACTTAACTGTGGAAAATTCCCTGAGAAAACGTGAGGTTTACAGAGTTGAAATGCTAAGTTTTCATTGTATAATATGTTACATTAACACCTGGAAATAACATTAAGTATAGTGTCCAGACATGAGGCAGGAGCAGTTCTACAAAAGCCTTGTAAAGTCACACATGGAGAATTGTGCCCAGTTCTTAATGCCATATTAAGATAATTTCCTTCAGAGGAGGAGACCAAGATACTTGGGAAGAAAATTTTAGGGAGACATAATAGCCGTTTCTGAATGTTTAAATGCTATCAGAGAAGAGAAATCTTATGTTTGGTGTTTCCCAGGGTATTAATCAGGATTCTCCAGAGAAACAGAACCAATGGGATGTATACAGATAGAGCGAATGAGATTTATGAATAAGGAATTGGCTCATGCAGTGATGGAAGCGGATAAATCCCAAACTCTGCAGGGTGAGTCAGCAAACCAGAGAGCTGATTGTATCGTTCCAGTCTGAAGGCTAGCAGCCTTGAGACCCAGGAGGAGCTGATACTTCAATTGAGTCTGAAAGCAGGAAAAGACGGATTGTCCCAGTGCAAAGATAGGCCGGAGGAAATCTCTCTTACTCTGTAGAGGGTCAGTCATTTTGTTCTAATTCAGGCCTTCAAGTGATTGGATGAGGCACACCCACATTAGGGAGGGCAGTCTACTCAGTGTAGCAATTTAAACACTAAGCTCATCCAAAAACACCCTCACAGGAATACACAGAATGATGTTTGACCAAATATCTGGGCGCCGTGTGGCCCAGTCAAGTTGACACATAAAATTAAGCATAACACCCAGAGTGCTAGATTTGAACCCATTCAATTCAAATAGCATTTCTTAAGTGGTGACCACAAGCCACTCTGTGTGCAAATAAGTAAGTGCTGGTGATACAGCAGCAACCGAGCAGACAGGTGGCAGAAGTAGCAGGAAGGTAGATGTAGAATTGAAAAAAAAATACTATCCAATGAGCAGAAGGGCCCATTCATGAAAAAAGCCCCCCCTTAAGAAAGACTTCCCACCAACAGAGACACTTCAATTAATTGGAAATGGCCACCTACCAGTTTTAATACAGAAAACATTCCTCATTGAGAGGGCTGTTAATTACATAACCTTAAAGATCTCTTTCAGCCCTAAATCTAGCACTCTGGGAGTTTGTTCAATTTAGTTACATTACCAGTAAATTACTTTATGTGCTTGCCTAAGGTATTGGTTATAAAGTGATCCTGATTTATAAAGGATATTAGAACATTAAAAAAATTTATGAATACATGAACATAAATACAAGAAAAATATGAAATGTAGGACAATTATAAGCAAAGCCTTTGAATCATCCTTACTTTATTGCTGCCTTCTACATCATTAATTCTGATCTGAAATAACTTAAAAATAGCATCTACAACATGCTGCACACTTTCTATTCCTGGATACTAAACACCAAAAATAACAGAAGTAAATTGAACTTCATGAATGATTCATGGCTTCCCTTGCGTCTCCATTGTCAAGGAAATTAGCAGCATTGGATATCTCCTTAGATAAATTTGATTTTGCCATATTCAGTAGACTACTTAATGAAAATGAATATTTCACACTTATGTTCATAGAATTGTTAATGAATTTTAGTGCCCATAGCTTTTTTGTTGAGCAGAGGGGTGGGCGTAGGGAAGACAGGAACCTTTTCTGAGTTAATTTATTCCTTTTTCCAGGCTGCTTTTTTGAAACTGTGGGAAAGCAGTCTTTCTGAAAAGTCTCTGATCTTTTAAAGTTAGAAAATAAAAGCCAGTGTGGGAATGGAGTTCCATTTATTAAAATTAGTTTCATAATCAACTTGTCTATAAAGTTAGCCATTTAGCTGTTCACTTCTACCCTATCGACAGTTTAAGTTTATTTTCCACATATGGATAAGTGGCTATGTAGATGGAGAGGAGATCTCTGATTTACAGATTTAGATTTCTGGAAATTTCTTCTCTTCTTGATGCTCTAATGGATGACCATTTTGCTACTAGCTTCCTAAGAGGAAGTCAAAATAAAGGGTATTGTTTTGTCTGAAGGTTTTAGGTATTAATCAAACACTTAAAGACACAATTTTGAATGGAACTTTGATCTTCTAGAACTGGACACCCTTGCTAAACTGAGGGCTTTGGTTCACTTAGGATTCTAACTTGATAATAACGACTGCTAATATTTATTGACTATATATTATGGGCCAGGCACTTAACAAAAATTTCCTATTGAACATTCACCAGAACCCTACTGTTTTACTCCATTTTACAGAGAAGGAACTCAAAGCACCAAGGCAGTTACTTGTCCAGGTCACAAAACTGTAGTGGTCCAAAAGGGGTTTGAACTCAAGCAATCTGACTTGAACGATTTAATCCCCCTTCATACTATCCTCAGAAAACTCCTTTCTGGCTTCCCCACTGTGTGGGAGTTGGGTGGTTTGGGAGTATGCTCTATCTGAATGCAAAGCAGACACCTGAAAACAAAGCAGGTTTTAATTGGTCCTTCTCTCTACTGAATCACTCTCAATTCGGCTCCTACATGGGCCTTTATTTTCTGACATTCTTGCCAACGAAAATGAACGTTGATATAACTTAAGAAAAACTTTCATTTTACCAGGTCACTTCTACAATTGCAACAGATCATACAATGGTCAGAAACCCTTCTTCTTCTAAATGGCTAGAGATACGCTTCCCTAAATCGTTTTAGTACAGTGTTAGGCTTAACTGACTGCAATGGTGCTGTAGTTTCAAAGTCCATCCATTACTCATAATTGTGGTTCATGAACATCTATAACCTTGACAATGGACATATTCCTGAGAGGTCTTGACTTGGTTTCTTCTGTGAACCACACCCATATAGGAACCATATAATTAATATAGATAATTTAGTTTTCATTTCAGTGTCAATTTCCATGTTTAAACTGCTTTTTTCTTATCTTTAAGATCTTTAAGATCAAAGATTTTAAAAGGGAGATTTTAGAAAAATATTGATATCATGACCCCACCCCACAACATCAGAATTTGTAGAAGATGAGCCCTTTGGCAAGCACTTTTTTAAGCTCTCCAGGTGATTTTAATATGCAGCCATGTATGACTGCCACTGCTCTAAGGCTGTCATGCTTTAAATTTTTGCTTTTCAATTTTTTTCACCATCCCTTCTAATAGACCCAGCTCTCTAAATGGGAAACAGAATGGAAACATAGAAATGAAAGAAGAAAGTACAGCAAAGAACAGAAAATAGCACAATTTCTTTCAAAGAAAAAAAAAATCACTGAAATGATCAAAGGAAATAAATTTAAACTATTTTTTCCTTTATCCCCTCTGGCAGAAGCCGCCATTGTTTTTTTTTCTTTAAAGGTGCATGTCTTGACATAAATAAGTAGACCAAGGGACCCTGCCTATTATTGGAATTAAGTGCTTCAATCAGATTTCCAAATCCATGTAATGAGTCAAGTTGTTACAAGATGCTACTCTATTTTGAAAGCCCTGATATATATACCTATATTGGTATGAATGCACTCAGTGAAACTTTAATTTGTATTATGATGCTGTGGTAAATGGAGTTATCTACTTGGGAAAGAGGCATGGGCATCAGCTGTTTCTGTAACATTATAATGTTAAAAAAAAAATTAGTTAACAATTTACTCCTGAATGAATACAGAGCAACAGGCTTTACAGGAATAGTTTTTTGTTTGTTTCTGTTTTTTATTTTACTTTATTTTTTTAATTGAATGAAAGATTCTTTAAATCCTATAGTGCTTTACAGTTTTCAAAAGTTTCACATACATGATTTCATGTAATCGCATAATAACCCTTTTTCCCCCCACCCCTATGTTGCCCCTCCCCCTTCCCTCTCCCCACTGGTCACCACTAGTTTGTTCTCTCTCTCTGAGTCTGTTTCTTTTCTGTCTTATTCACTAGTTTGTTGTAATTTTTTAGATTCCACATGTAAGTGATATCATACAGTATTCTTTACAGGAATAGTTTTATCAAACCGAAATTGAGCAAGGTCCATTTCTTTCAACCACAAAAAATGAAACAGTAATTTCTGTGTACATCTTCATCTCCCACACCCTGTCTCATAGGCACTGACTGTCCTCAGTGTGATTGTGTGAAAAGAGCAGATTTGTCGCAGAGCTCCCACAAGCTGACTGCATTGATTCCAAATAGATTGTATTCCCAGGACTGGGATTACGTAGACCTACAATTCAGACAAGAAATTTCACTGAGTAGAGCCAAAGGGTCACCTGCTCTTACCTTAAAAACTGTCAGAGTGGGAACCCATCACTTGTCTGATATGTTCCCTGAGGTGGTTGTCAAACATTCATGTGCTTACAGGGATCTTGTTAAGATGCATTCTGGTTTAATGAGCTTGGGCTGGGGCCTGAGGGTCTGCATTTCTAACATATACCCAGGTGATGCTGGTGCTGTTGGCCTATGGACCACACTGTGAGTAGTAAGAATCTGGAGTAAGTTAAAAAAAGAGAAACAAAAAACCCTGTCTCACCTGTGCTCCTCCTCAATCTGCTTTCCCAGCCTGTTTGCTTCCTACTGAGATTTAAATAATTAGCCGTTGTCACAGTGGTTGCTCAGCACTTGATTCAAAAGAGTTTTGAGTTTTAAATTAACTGAGGCAGAAAAGTCATTTTCAGATGACCTGAATAATTCCCAAACACTGAAATCTGAACAGCTTAGATGCTGTTAAGCACCCTGGGCGTGTAACATTCCTGGCTTACTCTTTAATATATGGAAGATTCCCAGCTGTAGTAGGTCATTAGTACTTTTAAGCCCACACTAAAAATAATACTTGGTTGAATATTTTGTACTTAGAAAAGATTTAATTTTAATGAAGGAAAAAATAATATTCTATTTGATTTTCTTTTTTTTAATTTTTATTGGAGTATAGTTGCTTTATAATGTTGTGTTAGTTTCTCCTGTACAGCAAAGTGAATCAGCTACACGTATATATATATCTCCCCTCTTTTTTGGATTTCCTTCCCATTTAGGTCACCACAGAGCATTGAGTAGAGTTCCCTGGGCTATACAGTAGGTTCTCATTAGTGATCCATTTTATACATAGTAACAATAATGTATATCTGTCAATCCCAATCTCCCAATTCATCCCACCCCGCCTTTCCCCCTTGGTATCCATACGTTTGATCTTCTTGTCTCCAAACTAGAGCTTTTAGTGGAAGGAGCATAGAGTTATACCTTCACTATCTAGAGATCTGGGATTTAACGAGTCATTCTGAAGAATTCAAGTTTGCTAGACTTTAACTATTTTGATGCAAATCTTTCTCAATAGAGAACGCTAAAAATCATTTATTCTTTTCTGATGATTCAGGCTCATAATTGTGATCATTTTTCATGATGTGATGAAGCTCTAGCTTCATCTGAAGCAAAGGGAGGTATAAGGACTTGTACTCTGATCTTCATGGTGACCTTAATTTAAGACCTACTTTTTTAAGAGTCTTCCTTGGTGGAGTGATGAAGGCCCCTTTCTACATAATTAATGTGTCAATAAAAGAAATGTCCATCTCTAGTCAATTAGGCATATTTCTATAGCTCAAAAAAAAAAAGGCATTTTCCTGGCAGAGTTCTCATTTTAAGTAACATAGTCTCTTCATTAGAGATCAGTAACAGCTCTTCACGAATCATTCATTTCAACATCTCAGCCATTGTCCAGGTCCTCAGTGTCACCTTTTCATCACCTTCTTCCATTCTTACTGCCATGGTGACGTGTTCTCAAGTCACCTGCATTCATGCAATGTCCAGTTACTGAGTTACACGGGTTTTTTACATGTAATACCCTATTCTCGCTGTTTCTGCCATTATTTTATCTCTTCTTCTTTGAATTTGTACATGCTATACATGCCAAAACAGTACCTTGTTCTTTAGAGGGAAGATATTTTACATAATTGTCATCTGACTGTAGATGGGAAGTATTAGGAAGTGTCTCCCCCAAGAAATGCAAAACGATTATTATTTTTGCACTTACTGATTATTTACTTCAAACCTTTAATCTAGTAGCATAATCAAAGGGACAAGCTTGAGTTTGCTAAATTTTCACAGTTTCCTAACCAGTATGTAGAGTTATAATAAAACTAAATTTTCTTCCTAGGTTGCATGAAATTTAAGAAGTATCCTGCTATTGTGATACCAGGTCATAGTTATTCTTCTTAAAATTTTACTTTGAAAAGAATTTCATGCATAAGCAGTATTTAAAATTCCATATTTTGTTCCATTTGGGGCTGAACAATAATAATTATTGAATAACAATAATTGAATATTACTACGAATAATAATATGACTAGAAGTGCTAGACTATAAATAGCAAAAGCAAAAGCGAAAGCTTGCTGAGACAGGATGTCTCAGATATTACATTCACTTGCCAAAATGTAGATCATGAAAAAAGCAGTCCACCTGGGTCAAGCCAAGCTCACCTTGGTCAAGGTGAGCAGTATGTTGAGTACACCTGGAGGTATGAATGCATGCAGAAGGTTTAAACATGACAAAGATGACACAGGACACCAGCACATGAGAAGCATCTTTTAGTGGAAAGTTCTTTCTTAGCCAGTAAAGATCTACCTTATAAGTAAATTGATCTTCTCTGAAACAAACCTCTGAAAAATGGAAGAATGGACTTGCCATCAACCAGATTGAGGACAGCATCAAGTAGAGCCCAGAAATTTTTTAGACATATTCAACTTGTATTGTCTATTAGACATCTAAGTGGAGATTCAAGTTTACAATTGAAAGTCTAAAGTTCAGGGTAGAGGCCCTATCTGGAAATGTAAATATACAATCCATGAGCTTCTATATGTACTTAAACCCATGTATCTAGATGATATCACTAAGGTAATTAGTGTAGCTAAAGAAGAGGTCCAAGTGCTAAGCCTTGGCCAAACCAATACTTAGAGTTTAGGAAAATGATAGAAAACTCAAGTATGGCAATTACTATCTGCAAGTGCACTACATATAATAATTCATTTAAATTAAACCATGACTCTGTCATAGGTACCATTATTGTTCCCATTTTACCAATGAGGAAACTCAGTCACAGTGGCATCACCTAATTTGTCCATGTTCACATCTAGTAAGTGGCAGAGACAAATCAGCAAAGGAGACTGAGAGGGGTGATCAATGGGGTAGGAGGAAGCCTAAGAGAGAAGAGTATTCTGGAACCAAAGTAAAAAAATATTCTAGAAAAAAAGAGGCGATCATCTGGGTCAAATACATATGATAAAACAAGTTAACTAAGAACTGAGAACTGACATTGGATTTGGTAACATGGAGTGCTGGGAGTGAAAATCTAAATGCAGTAGACGTAAAGGAGGATAGGAGAAGAGAAAGTGGCCTTACCTGTAAAGTGCCTGGTACAGTGCTTAGCACATTTTAACTACTCAATAAATGGTGGTCATAGCCATCATCAGAGTACAGGGCAATCAGCTATTTGCTGTCAGAGAATTCTGAACTGCTTCAACTTTTGTATTAGTTGTAAGTACTCCTTTCTTTCGTTTTGTCACACATCGCTCTGATTGTTGCCACTGTTGTTGTCAGTGTTCTCATCACTGTCCCCTCTTGTTTCTAACCATTTTCTCCTATCTCTTGGCTTTCACCTTAAAAGCTGATTTTGTACATCACTAACAAATCAAAGCCCTCTTCTCCTCGCCTCTTGAGCTGACTGATGACAGAGTACCAGGAGCAACCACTTGTCTCTTGTTGGCTCTATTTGCCTCTTTCGAGGTTCCCAGACGTTTCTGATTCTTCCGTCATATGTAAGTGTTTATTGTGCATACACCATTCCTGACACTGTCAGTACTTCTAGGATGGCAAGATGACTATATTATAGTCACCCAAGGCTACATTCCTAAAACAGCATTTGTACAGATGCATGAATGCCATTCTCAAGAGATTTAAATTATTAGAAACTAGATCGTTCACCAACAACATATGGTTGCTATTTTAAATTAGCATCAAAGTCCAATGCACTTTTTTGTCAGGTTCACAGGCCAGTGACTCAATTCCTTTTACGTTAAGTTGGGATCACTTAAAAACACTCTGTGGGCACATCTCTCTCCCTAACAATGGCAGCTTAAATACAGCTACTGGTTTCAGCATATTCCTGTGCATCTCATTGCTAAACAGACCACTTTTCAACATTCTTTTGTGTGACCTATGAAGTACCATGCAGATGATTGCTCAGCCTGCTTTATAGACGAGGAAGTGACATGACAAAGAATTTGGCCCACAATTCCTCTCCCTAATTCTCAGGAAGGAAATCTCCATTATTTGCTGCATTTGAAAAACTGTGGCCCCTACACAACTATAGGTAGAGTCTCCATTTCCTTAAGAGAGGAAAGGGGGGATGTCCAACCATTTGTAAATTTTCCAAAAGTGTCCCTTCATTGGTTTAACAGTCTCTACCTAAGAGTTTGGGGAATCAAGTAAAATGTCAAGTAAAAACAAAACAAACTTGGTTAATAATTCAAATGTTTATTCACCCACACACTTTCTATAATCCTTATCATTTATCATGGACTATTCCAGGCAGAACAAAATCTCTGTCCAGATGTACCTTACAATCTATTATAGACAGATAGAAAAAGTTCAAAACAAAATCGCTGGTATAAAATATAATGCAGGAGTATGGTATGCTGTGACAAGTGTGTTGAAGAAAAGAAAGATGGGGTAGAGGGATGGAGAGGTGTGTGAGTAGAGGCAGACACATGTGCACACGGTTTGGAGTCAGGAAGTTATGCAAATCCAATCATGTTAACACAAGGAGAGATAAGCCAGAGTGTGTCTACAGTTCATAGGTATTGAAAGATCTGTTCAGTTCCACCAAGACACTCAGCCATTCCAAACTGTGGGCTCCAGTCTTCCCCCTGCTCAGTCCATTGTCCTGTCTGGCCTCAGTGCAATGAAAAAACAGGGTCTGCTTTAAATAATTCACATATGTGAAACCCTAACCATGATCATTCAATAACTTCAGCATAACGTCACTGCCAGTGAGTAAGTACACTTAGAAATTATCTCAGTGATTTTGGGAAGCTTATTTGATGTGCCCCTTCCCCTTCCCAATGCTCAAGATAAGATGAGACTGAAACAGTGACCTTCTAAGTGGAGAACAGTTCACACCTCCATTCTGTGTGGTCTGAGAACTATCCTATAGTGGAGCAATAAAGGTTCCCTCCATTGTCCCATGGAGTCTCAGCCCCACAGTATGGTGTCCTCTCTCAGTCACTGTTGACAGCCACACTGGGCTAAGTCTCCCGGAGGTGGGTGTGCATATAATCACCATAATATTTACACTCAGGCATAGTAGAAATTCTTCACTTCTCTGGAAGTTGCTTTTATTGAACCTTTATCAATCTCCATTATTATTTGCATTTGACTAAATATGAATGTGAGTCTAGAGAATAATAGCATATATATATATATATATATACACACACATATATATACACACACATATATATATACATATATATGTATATACACACAATGCTTTCATACATTTTCATTTGAGTCCCCCAAAGACTACATTCCTACAGTAGCATTTGTACAGATGCATGAATGCCATTCTCAAGGGTTCTCAAGAAAAGTAAGATAGTTGTCATGGCTCCCATCATGCTGATGCTGTCCCCAAGCCCAAGAGAAGTTAAATGAATTTGCCAAATAGACAGGGTTAAAATGTGGCTGAGCCCCGACTAAATTATGGGCCATATGAGTTTAAATTCTGTTCTTTTCACTACAGGAAATTGTGCCCTGTTGAACCAAGTTCTTCTAAGAGAACAAAATAAGACATTTTGGAAAACTTCATTGACTTTCTTAGGTCTCAAAGGTATTCCTGAATGTTGTAAAGCAATACTTTACTAAATAATACCTAGATGGATTTTTTTTTAAAATCTTAATGGTTTTTCCCCAAGGTGCTAGCTATAACTCTGTGTATATAAATGCATTAAGTTGAAGCTTAACATTCCCAAATTTAACATTTGAGATTCTGTTTCTAGTCAAGTTTGTATCAAGAAAACAGAAGAACTACTCAAAATATTCAAGATATAGAAGGTTTTAATATAGGGAACTAAGAGCATACAGGAAGACTGGAAAAGCTGATGAGCTGAGGTGAAAGAAATCAACCTCAGCAACTTCAGCCTAAAGTACCCAAGCAGTGAAGGTGCTGCAATACTCAGGATCTCTGGGAAGCCCCGACCAATTATCTCTGTCTCTATAGCAAGGTAGAGGTACTCAAGGGCTCCCCAGCAAGTCACTGAATCTCATCTTCCCATGCATATGGCAGCAATTGTCCCCAGAAAGTAATGGCCTCTCCTCCTCCATCTTCCAAATCTGGTACCAATGCCTCTCTTTGGCAAACTCTATCCTGGGGAAGGAGACCTCTGGGAAAATTGTTTCCAGCTTCTCTTCAATGATACTTGGGGTGGTGATGCCAAGTTGACAATAAACAAACAAACACAAGCATGTCAAAGTGATCTCAGATTTCCATGTCTCACTATTTATAAGTTTTCTGAAACACAACCTGGAATCCTATCCCCTAACTGACATAGGAAAGGAGCAAGCCACACAGCCAGGGAGGGTACCTCATCATTCATCCAGCTTCCCCGCCAAGTAATCGTCAAATATTTGATTCTATCTTTTTATGTGCAGTGAACAAAACAGACATGGACCCAGACCATGCTTACATCTTGATAGGACTTTGTCCTCAACTCCTTTGAAGTTGCGTTTGGGGGAGGATTTATATGTTGTTGAGTCATTCACAAATTTGGGTAACATCAAGGTTCTGAGACTGGCTCAGCCATCTTAACAACCAACTTTCCAAAACCACCCAATTCAGTCATAAAAGCAATCCAAAATACCCACTGAGTCATCAGAGGTCATTTCTTGATTCATGGCCATGCTCACATATGCAAATGTGTATAGCACTTTGTACTTACTGAAAGGTATTCTCTAGCGTTGTCTTGTTTGACCCTCACAAATCATCTTGCAGGTATGGGCAGATAATTTTTCTCTTTTCGTTAATGAAAAATTGAGGACACAGAGAGGGGCAATTCATTGTTTTATTAAAGACCAATGCTGGACTTGAAACTAGATCTCAATTTAGGGTCCTTATACAGCATCCCACTGCCTCTTTTGTACTAAAAGAACTGGAATCAGCACTTGCTAGGTGTGAAACTACAGAATTAAAAAGGTCTAGGCCTTCTTAATCATTTTTATTGCCCACTTGTAATCGTTCTTCCAGCTTAAATTCTGAACCAAAGTGTCTGGAAGTGTCCTCTTCTTTGTTAATGAAAAAGTGAGCAAATCTCCCTTAGACACAGTCCTTCTTTTTAATGGACATTTTCTGCAATAAATAGGTCACTTGGTCATATCCATATCTGTGAGTAGTTTATTAAGTCAGATCTGTCTTAAAATATCTGAGCCTGACAAAAATCCTTTTAGGGAACCCACGCAATTGTGACTGAATCTTAGAACTAGAAGAGGACACTGAAGATTATTTAGGCCACTTCTGTCAGATACAGATGAGGAGAATGAAATTCTCAAGTCTCAGTGACATTGAGGTCAAAATCACACAGCTAGTTACCTAGATGCAGACCTGTGCACAAAAGTCAGATTTAAAGATTCAGTGAGCACATGCTATGCTGCCAGTGTGTGGGGAGTATAGGAAAAATTTAAGAATATTCTCTGGATTAAAACCAAGTTATGGAGACATAAAACAATGAAAGAAAAATACAAAGCAGGAAATAATTGAAAAATAATGGTCTGTAAGCTGTACTTGCTGTAATTCCCTAGGGTAATAGATCAAGAATTTATTTTTAATCTCTACCTATTCTACAAAAGATGTGAAGCACTTCACAAAAATACTTTCAGTGTAAAAGGATTAGAGTAAGCAGTTGTGGTGACCAGGACAAAGGGAAACTATGGGTGGAAAAATAATAAAGCAAAACCTGTTATTAGGGTGGACCATAGAGTTGAGAGAAATGGACCCCAGATTTTTCACTAAATTTTCTAATGGCCAAAGCAAGTAAACACAATCAACTTATAAGAGTCGAATTGTCCATAAAGCCAAACCTAATTTACTATTCTGTAGTATTTCTCTAGTAGGTATTCAGAAAGAGGGCTCGGAGTTTTATCCAGTTCTTCCATACACCATCCATCGGTGTGCTCTGTTGGCATAACACCAAAGTACAATTCAGTAAAGCAATTCTATTAAATCCAAAATGCTGCTGCTGAAGGATCCAGCAGTCTTGTGGTCTGGCTTGATTCAAAGGCATCATTCAAAGCATGTAGAGAATGGATCAAGTACCTGACCCCAAATTATTTCTTCCAAAATATTATTTATGGTGATACGGAAAGCAAGGAGCTCATGGTATATATACTATTTGTCAAGAGCCAATGGTGTGTATAGTCTGTCATGCTGGGTGATGGATGCTCCACAAGCTAGTTAATCAACCAAGCAGAGTTGAGTGTCGTTAAGGGCATTTGTGAAAATGAAAGAGCCTAATTGTCACGTTTAATGCCTTTGTACAGGGCCAAGGTCAAAACCGCACCCACCTAACTTAAAATATATATATATGTGGCCTGTTCTGGGTCAAGAGCAAAGCAGGCCTGAGACCACAGGTCAGAGAATTTAGGAGTGGCCTCCAAAAAGAGATGGGACTTGAACTGGGATGGACAGAGAAGAAAAGTGAGGAAATTTTAGATGGAAAGAATCACATGATCACGTGGTGAGGGGGAGCAAATGTAAACATAATCCAACTTGATTTTTTTATAGCAATACTGCGAGTAGAAAGTTCTTTAATTTGATATGACAGCACTGGTTTGACAGGATTTTGAGCCCATGAATTCAGTAAGTGGGTTTGTTTTGATGACCTTTGCTAATTTGTTGAATGCTGTGAAAATCCCCTGCAGACTTTCTAACGGTTCCAAAGCTAAAAATAATGACCTCACTGAAGATTCTGTCAGCTACTCCGATTCAGAGAATGGCTGAGAATGACTGATGGACTCTGGTTCCAAAACGAAGCTCAGAAATTTGTAGCCTGACACATCTCGTACATACCAGAAAATGATGTCTGTCTTACTAGAGAGCAAACATAGGGTCAGAGGGAGCCATAAGCACTATCTCTTCTAAATGAAAGTTGTGATTACATTAATGCTTCATTGTAGGCTAACTCTGTACCAGGTATTGTGTTTCACATGTATTACGTATTTCATATTATCCTCACAACCTCTCCATGAAGAAGTATCACTAGCTTCTAGATGTAGTAACAAAGATTAATAAGCTTTAAGTAACTTGCTTAAAGTTACACAGCTCATTAATGCCAAAGTTTTGAACCTAGGTCTTTCCGACTCAAAAGCTAGCGTTCTGAGGACTTCCCTGGTGGTCCAGTGGTTAAGACTCTGCGCTTGCACTGCAGGGAGTGACGGTTCGATCTCTGGTCAGGGGACTAAGATCCCGCATGTTGTGAGGTGCTGCCGAATAAAAAAATATATATTAAAAAATTTTTTTGAAAAAGCTAGTGTTTTTAACCTCTACATAATATAGATTCTAAGCCTTGTAGGGGCCATTACTTTAGATTATATTACTAAAGCACTTTGTTAGGCAGTGTAAAGCCCAATTTAAAAAAAACAAAAGAAACAATCCCTTGGTGAAGAATCAGGGAATTTGAAGGTCAACTAAGGACCTGCAGAATCATTAACTCAACCCTCTAATTCTGGATGTGAGATCCTGAAGGGTGATACCAAATGTGAGCTGTCCAGAGTTCTGCAGCTGGTTAATGGAGAATCAGGCCATCCAGTTCACAACATCGTGATCCTGAACATTGCCCCTGCTGTCTGCTCTGGGGCAGGTCAACAATTAGTTGTAAAATGTGAGAAAAGAAATGAGCCTGGGTATAAAAGAAACCGAAACATTTTACCATATTCAGTCAGGTCCACCGTGGTATTATATGGTTAGAGAACTAGAAGTTGGGTTTCTGCTTTTATAATGAAAACATCCTAAGGACCCAGAGAATATTAAAGGATAATTGTTAATAATTTGGAGGGGAAAAAAGTCACATACAGAGAGTCTTATATAACCAGGTTAAAATCAAACTTACTGATCTGTTTCAGCCCGCCACCTCTGAGTTCAGCAGTGAACATGAGCACAACTGCCAATTTTCATGGTTGGACTGAAAAATTGTTGAAATCTTCTTAAGTGTCAGTAGGGTATCTCCAACCTGTTATTGACACTCAGCATTCTCATGAGTGTAACCCTCCACCAATCTGTTGTGTTTTTAGTGCCTGGTGAAGCATTTATCTGCATTATTAAAATGTACATCTGATCTTACCAAAATATGTGACTTCCTCCCTTCTCTGAACAATTGAATATCTTCCCTTAAAAACATACATAGTTTCTAGAATTGGTATCAAATAATCAGCATGTTTGGTTAACTAGTTAATTATTTCAGTAATGCATTCAGCAAGTATTCATTGCACCTGGATGGTACCCGGCACTGTGCTAGATGACAGTGGTGAGCAAAAGGAGAGAGGGTCCCTACCCTCCCTAATGGAGCATCCAGGTAGGGGAGGAAGATAGGCATTTAGCAAAGACTTACACCAATACATCGCTGTGCACTAGTGGTACTTTATACTATTAGAGGGTAAATGAGGGGGATTGGACTTATGGTGGTCAAGAGAGTTTCCTTGAGAATATATGTACTGTTTATAGATCTAAAGGCTGAGTAAGGAGTTAATGAGGCAAACAGGAGAAAAAAATATAGTCCAGGCAGAGAGAACATCAAATTCAAGACCCTGTGGCAGGAGGGATCCTGGCAAACATGGTGGACAGAAATAAATCTAATGCAGTTGTAGCAGCAAGAGAAAAAAGACCATGGTGTGAGTTGAAGCTGGAAATATAAGCAGAAGACTTGCCTTGCAGGGTCTTATAAGAGTTTTGTCTTAAAAAAAAAAAAGAGCTTTGTATTTATCCTAGGAAGAGTGGATCACTGGAGCATTTTTGAGCTGGGGGAAGGCGGGTTAACATGATCAGATTTGTGTTTGAAAAATCACTCTCGCTGTGGTATTGAGAACAGATGCAGGTAGAGAAAGAAGATTAACCATTTTGAAGACTATCAGAATGGACCAGGGGAAGAAAGATGCTAGCTTGAATCTGGATGGAAATGGAAAGGAGTAGATGGATGCAAGGGAGAGTTAGAAGGAAAAACAAATGGGACTTAGTGAAGAATTCAATATGAATGAGAAAGATAGAGAAACAAAAAATGGTCCCTACGATTACCAAGGATTTTTGCTTGGATTAGTAGATGAATGAGGATGTCATTCACCCAAAATGAGAAGAATGGGAATGCTTTGGATTCTGAGTGGGGGGCAAGGAAGAGATCACAAGTTTAATTTTTGATTTCTTGATGTATGATATAGGTCCGAAGCACGGAGAGAGGTCTACCCTGAAAACATAAATCTGTGAATCATCTGAATATTTTGAAAATTATAGCTATAGGCCTAGGTGAATTTCCCTGAGAAGATGATGCAGAGTAAGGAATGAAGAGTTAGGAGGCCTGAGGAACTCCAATATTTGATGATTAGGTAGAATAAGATAAGAATGGAAAAGAGACAAGGAAGGAACAGCCAGAGGAATAGGAAGAAAACCATGAAGTGCAGAGTTCCAGAAGCCAAAGAAACGAAGTAAAGTAAACCCTGGGTTCAATAAGCTCTAACCTGAAATATACATACATACACATATATATATATATATATATATATATATATATCTGGCTTTGTCTCATCAGCAACATTGCACAAACTTCTAGTCAAGTTCAAATTGGAATAAAGCAAAAAGCATCGATTTCTAATTCCAGTTCTGATATTAACTCTCAGGCCTTAGGCAGTTCAGTCTTTGTGATATATTTCTTTCAACAAAATTATGAAATATGTCAGAATCTATTTACATAAATATACACACCTTATAGTCCTCTCATATGTACTGATCTTTGCTTCTGTAAGTTGCTTATCAACTTTAGAAATACTTTCTGACTTTGTATCCATGAAAATGCTAAGGATAGACTATAATAACCTGTACTTTTCAGAATATAAGAAATTCTTTTGCAGGATGACTGCAATATGCTTTATTGGTCTCAACTAACTTCATGCTTGAAAAAATATATTTAATTTATTACTTTATATCAGTTCTTATTTTTTCATTCAAAGTATTTTCCTCTTGGGGTTAGACTATAGATATATATAATGAGGTTTTAAGGCATTCATTAATTAATATATATCTAAATCTATTAAAGATGGGATTTTCAATATACATTTCCTCAAGTAACTTAAATGTATGTGTACAATTTTAATATATCTGGCCTTAATGTATTGCAAAGATAACAAACCCTACTGGCTAACTCCTTTATACCATAGTGGAAAAGGCATGGTGTAAGAATCAAACATCTCTGGGTTTGAGCCCAGATTTGCTACCTGGGCAGGTTGTCGTTATACCACCCTGTGTCTCATTTGGTTCTTCTGTGAAATATGGACAACAATACTTAACCTCATAAGGTTTCTGTCAGAAAATGTCTACCACATATAAGTACTCAATAAATGTTAATGCCTTCTTGACATCACAATAATAATATGCCAGAATAGTTGCCACCTGAAATCAGAACAAATTATGACTGTATTGTAAGCTGTTGAACTAGCATGCATGCCATCCAGAAAAATAATCACATGTTTTTCAGTATATTCAGAGTGCCATGAGCGCTAATGACATGAAGATAACAAGTCAACCCTGAGTTTATGGTCATCTCATAGCTTTTGATTTAAAACATTTGATGATCCTCATCAATGTAGATAGTTTAACTTCCATATGATTTGAGCAAAGAAAGTGATGGTTTCTCCTGCACTAGCCTTCAGGAAAAGAGGCCCAACTAAGAGGTTTTCACAGAGAATTCCTTCAATAATGATGTGTGGAGTGAATGAATAGAGTGAAATGGAATGAGATAAAAGTTTATTTCCTTATTTTAGGAAATGTATAGAAGTTAGAGATTATGCTGATTTTGCAAATTTCACAGTTCTGTGGAAAACTCAGTGCTATGGTGTGCTCCGCAATCATTCATTTAATCAATAGATAAAGTACTTTGTTGCTATGATATTAGGTGCCATAATGGTTTAAAAAAAAATCACGTCTATAGGTCTCTGCCCTACAGACTTATAGTGTCAGATAGGTAAATCATGAACCAGATAATCACAAGATTATTTCCAAAGCTAGTCAAATAAATTGTCCCCCCCTCATCTAATCTTCGTCTAATCCTCCCATTTTAGGCCAAGAGTGTCTATTATATTTCCCCAACAAAACAATATCCAATCCAGCCAAACCAAAAGCCAAGACAAATTGTTGATTTTGTTCCTTTTAACTTCACCATACATATTGATATCATCTTCTTTAATGTATTGTTTTCTTCCAGATTCTGAGCATATAGGTACATTCTAATTTGCCTATTGCCTAACTGATATATTTACACTCACATTTTTTGGTTTCCATGTTTGGAATTGCTTATTTTGGATATTTTGTTTATTTTGTCACAGTAGTAAGGGTTTAATAAGGAGAAAGTATAGAAAGTTCAGAGATCTTTCCTGGCATACTTCTCTATCCAGTTTCCCTTCAATGTTTTTTAATTAAGCCAAAACTACTAAAAATATAAAAATGTAATAATGAATTTCATCAGAGTTCCTCTCACTTAAGTATTTTCTCTGACAGTGAGGTCAAGACACATTTCAGGTTAAGTGATTCCTTTGATGTTTCCCTCACAAGTGCATAACGTAATCATTGCTAACTTATTTTTAAGGTGAATCAAGATCAATCTTTAATTAATTTAGGTGAATGCTTTTGTAAGCCTTCTTGATATAAATGCCTTGAATTTGTCTTCTAATATGTAAAAGAATATTCCCTTTACCACCTTGAGAGATGAATTGGTATGTTATTTTTTCTTCCTTATTGTAAAATGAGAATGGCAATACTTATCTTGAAATATCATTGAGCCTGGTACATAGTAGGCATTCATTTTCTATTTTTATTTTTATCAGTAATACAGGTACATGGTTTAAGAATGCAATAGTTTTCCAAGGTCTATTATAAAAACAGCAGTCTCCTGTTTGTCTCTGCACCCCATCTCCCTCCATTCCCATTAACCAGCAGTCACTGATTTCAACTCTTTCAGTTTGTTTTAATGTGTACCTTCACATGTCTAAATAATAGCACTACACTGTTAATTCTTGGTTTTTCGCTTTAATACCTTGTACCTTTTTCACACACTCCCATATCCCCTCACCAACACACATACACATACACACTTCTTTCCTGTTCATCTCCCTAATATTGGTGTCTACTGATCAATCAATATCCATTAGTATTAAAATATTGAGATACTTCCCTTTAGGTTGGAAAATAGCTATTGCCTTGAAGCTCTCGAGCCCAGCACCACCCCTAGAACTCTCAGATATTTTCCTACCACAATCCAACAAGGAAGGGAATAATACCCGACACAGCTTTAGACAGTGTCCAGTATATTTTGGTTTGTGGCCCATACCAGACCAATAACTGGTAAAAATTTAATATTTGTCATATAATCCCAGGTTATATTACAATTTTTGTTTATTCTGATGTTCAATGCTTATATTATTACAACTCCGTGAACATTATTCACAGGTAGGCTATTTAGTGTACTATGACTAAATTCACTTTCCTGTACAACCTAGCCTCTTTACCATTACTCAGTCATCTACAAACTCTTTGTTCTAGGTGTACGTCTCTTCTTGAACACACAGGTGATATATCCAATTAATCTTCCTAAGGATGTCTCTCCAAGAACTCTGTGTTCTCTTGCTCCCATCTTAACTGGTTACTCTCCGGGTCTGCCTGTACTACTCTCACCTTAAGATCTCCTTTCCCATCATCCTAGGAATTTCTTGTCTATCTTTTGTATGGGAGCCTCTGTTTTCTGAATTCCACATCACCTTCTTCCTTAATTTACATCCTGGTGGAGCCTTCCCCCCTAGCTTCCTGAGAGTGGCTGAGGGAAGATAAACGTTTTGAGACCTTGCATGTCTGGCAATGCCTTTATTCACTCCTGAAAATTGATTGAATTTTTATGTATATAGACTCCTATGTAAGAAATCAACTTCCCTTGGGTTTTCTAAGGCAATATTTCAGTGTCTTCTAGCTTCTGATATTGATACTGAGAAGGCCAATGCTATTCTGATTCTTGAATCTTTATATATGGATAGTTTTTTCCTTTGCATCATTTTAGGATATGCTCTCTGCTTCTCAAGATTCTAAATTTCATAATGATGAGCCTTATTGTGAGGCTTTTCGATCACGTTAAGTATCAGATTGGACCTTCAATCTGAAGACACCGAGAATGTCCTATAGTTGGAATCATAAGTGTCTTAGTCCTTTGGGGTTGCTCTAACAAAATACTATAAACTGAGTGGCTTATAAACAACAGAAGTTTATTTCTTACAGTTCTGGAGGCTGGGAAGTCCAAGATCATGAGGTCAGCTGATTTGGTATCTAGTGAGGGCCTGCTTCCTAGTTCACAGGTGGCCGTCTTCTCTCTGTGTCCTCACATGGTGGAAGGGGCAAGGGAGCTCTCTAGAGCCTCTTCTATAAGGGGACTAACGCCATGCATGAGAGCTCTACTCTCATGGCCTAATCACCTCCCAAGGACTCCACCTCCTAATACCATCCCATTGTGCATTAGGATTTTAACATATGAATTTTGCAGGCACACAAACATTAAGCCTGTAGCAATACAGCATGTAGCCTTTTCAAATTGACTTCTTTCACTCAGCAATATTGGCTCGATAGCTCATCTCTTTTTAGCACTGAGTAGTATTCTATTTATGGATATACCACAGTTGGTCCATTTACTTACTGAAGGACATCTTGGTTTCTTCCATGTTTTGGCAATCATGAATAAAGCTGCTATAAATATTCATGTGCAGGTTTTTGTGTGGACTTAAGTTTTTAACCTATTTTGGTAAATACCAAGGAGTGCAATTCCTGGATAGTATATGAGTATGTTTAGTTTTGTAGGAAAGTGCCAAACTGTCTTCCAAAGTGGCAGTACCATTTTGCATACCCACTAGCAATGAATGAGAGTTCCTTTGCTCCATATCCTTGCCAACATTTGGTGTTGTCAGTGTTTGGATTTTAGCCATTTCAATAGGTATATAGTGGTATCTCACTGCTGTTTTAATTTGCAGTGTCCTAATGACATATGATGTTGAGCATCTTTTTATATACATATTTGCCATCTGTGTTTCTTATTTGGTGAGGTCTTTGCAGATCTTCTGCCCATTTTTTAATTGAGCTGTTTGTTTTCTTAGTGTTGAGTTTTAAGAGTTCGTTATATATTTTGGATACCAGTCCTTTACTGGAAATGTGTTGTACACCACTTTATTTTTAAATTGTTTTAATAGTAATGCATTTACATAGTTAAAAAACAAAATTAAAACATAAATATTGGGAAGTCTCACTGCCCCCCACTCCTTCCAAATTCACCCTTTTCCTTCACCATTTTTATTATTTTCTGATTTATCCTTCTGGGTCTCTTTATGCAAATACAAGCAGCTACAAATACACATTTTACTTTTCCCAAAGTGGCATTTCATGTACATAACTCTACACCTTGCTTTTTCAGTTAACACTGTATCTTGGACATCTTTCCATATCTTATCATAGCGCTTTTCCCCATTTTTTGGGTTTTTTTTTACTGCTGCATCATGTTCCACTGTGGGGATATACTACGGTTAAGAAATTCCCTATTACTGGACACATCACCCCGAATTTTTAAGGTACCTGGTGCTCTCAACTGCTGAGATTTTTTGAGGCTCTATAATGAAAATTGGGTGCTTCTTAACTTTCCCCCACTGCCAGCTTAGGTTCTGTTTTCTTGCATGTGCTAGGACATTTTCCACTTGTCCCTCTGCTTTCTAGCTCCCACAGTTTCTTTTGTTCACCACTTAGTAGCATAGCAGTATCATCTTCAAATGGAAGGAACCCTTCCTTGATTGGCTAGATGTCTATAAATAAGTTCACTCTCCTCTTGTATACTTCTACAGTACTTTTCCAGACTTTGGTCATACCTTTTCAGAATGAAGAGACTCAATTTCCATGAATGAAAATAATCTTTTCATTAGAAAAGAATTAGAATCTTTTCATTAGAAGAATTAGAAGGTTGGGCATAAAATTGTTTCCTTTTTTCAGAGACCAAAAACACAGAGAAACAGTATGGTCTAAAGACTTCCTGGGGTCATTCAGCAAGGTGATGAATTTCTTTCTATGGCTTTTGCCTCCCTATCCATGGCTATAACTATTACAGAACCATTTCTGTCCCTGAATTTCGACTTGGTAAGCCTGATTACTGTTTTCCTAATTTATAGACACTGTTAGCACTTTCAGTGCAGATACATCAACGACCCTCAGGGAGCAGTAGTTCTCCTGCTGTACACTTCAATTGATATAGTCATTTGGTTCATCAACTGTATGAGTCAAAGGATGGACTTCTCTTTTGAGGCTGTAGAGCAGTGGTTGAATTTGTGCCCTGCAATCAGACAGAACCCACAGCTATTCCACTTTCTAGTTATGTCACCTTCGGCAAGTTACTTAACCCTTCTAAACCTGTGTTTCCCTGTCTATAAAATAATGTGCATCTCATAGGTTTTTTGTGAAGATGAATTATGTGTAAAGCAACTAGTACAGAGCCAAGCAATTCTCCAACACCAGCTGGATGTCCTACAACTCAACTCAATTCTGACACTATTTCCCTGGAGATAGCAACAGATTCCACAGGTGAAGGGCTCAGTCCTACAAGACTGTCCCCCCACCCCCACCCCAGATTCCAGTTGAAAGTCGATTATCACCTGTGCTTCTGACTGAGTGGCTATGGATCAGAGGTTCCAATGATCCCCCCACCCTTGAGTTCAATTAATTTGCTAGAGGGCTCACAGGACTCCGAGAAACATTTGCCATACTAATGATAGATAACCAGTCTATTATAAAAGGATATAACTCAGGAACAGCCAGATGGAAGAGATGCATCGGGCAAGGTATGGGGAAAGGACCCTGAGCTTCCATACTGTCTCCATCCACTCTCCCTGAATCTCCACATGTTTACCAACCCAGAAACCCTCTGAACCCAGTCCTTTGGGGTTTTTAAGGAGGCTTAATTACATAAGCATGATTGATTAAATCATTGGCATTAGTGATTGATTCAACTTCCACCTCCAGTCTTCTCCCCTGAGGTGGAGGGGTGGGACTGAAAGTTCCAACCCTCTAATCTCATGATTGGCTCCACTGGCAACCAGCCTCCATTCTTAGGTGCTTTCCAAAATTCAGTTCATTAGCATAAACCTAGTTGTGGTGAGAAGCATCTTGTTGTAAATAATAAGACCCCCATTCCACTTTTATGGTTTCAAGAACTAAGGACAAAGGGCTAATTATTATAATAAAAATGCTCCCATGGCTCTTAGCACTAAGGAAATTCCAAGGGTTTGGGGAGCTGTGAGCCAGGAACCATGGACAAAGACAAAAAATATATGTGAAATATATTTTGGTCATTTGAATGATCAAATATGTATACCTTATAAATCACAATATTGTCATTTGTCTTCCCAACTGGTCTAAAAACTCCATGAATAAAGAGATCCTGCCTCTATGCCTCCTCTTTAGCAGGTGCCAAGCAAAGTACCTAGGTCATAGCAGAAACTGACAAATACTCATTAAATAACTTTCAATAAAGGAAGGAGCAAATAGATATGTCTTGTTCACATTCATTCTCAGGATGTAAAAAAAAATTTTTTTTCAAGAAAACTATGAACTGCATGTATTTAGGAAAGTCAGTTTGCTATTATAGGAAGATCCACTACTCCTCCAAATTTGATCTCCAAATGCTCTTCTAAGGAGCAAATTTTAAGCAAATATTTCTTGACTGACTGTACCCACTCAATCTAGTCTACCATGCCCTTGTTCTTGGTGGATTTAAGGTTCTTGCCTCGTCGCGGAAGAATTTGGAGAGGAAGTGATAGGTAAGAAGTGGATTTATTTAGAGAGAAATGCACTCCACAGACAGAGTGTGGGCCATCTCAGAAGGTGAGAGAGCCTTGAAATGTGGCGTGGGTAGTTTTATGGGTTGGGTAATTTCATAGGCTAATGAGTGAGAGGATTTGGGGGAAGGGGCAGGGATTTCCAGGAATTGGGCCACTGCCCACTTTTTGACCTTTTATGGTTGGCCTCAGAACTGTCATGACGCTGGTGGGTGTGTCATTTAGCATGTTAATGTATCACAATGAGCATATAAGGAGGCTCGAGGTCTACTGGAAGTCGAATCTTCTGTCATCTTGGACCCAGTTGGTTCTAATCAGTCTTTGTCATGTCCTATGGCTATATCATTCTTTTAAAGGTTGTTGCCTAGCCCCTTCCCTACTGTTTCACCCTCTGTAGCTGCATTTATACTTAAGACAAAGGGAGAAGTGAGAAAATGCTGTGTTTAGTACTTGGAAAGTATCTGTCATAGGTAAGATGACCTTTGTGTCATGAAGGTGCTGGTTTGATTTGGCAGGGGAGAATGGGTCATAAACCTTAATAAAAATGCCATGGAAGATGTTGATCTAGTTTTATTTGTTAACTGGTATTTTTATCCAGAAAGTTTCCATCATGTAATGTTCAATAATAATGCCACCCAGAAAAAAAGAAACCACTCAAAATAATTGACATTTATTTGTTGTTGTCCTGTGGGTAAAAATCTGATAAAATCAGATTTAAAATATTGTTTCATTGGTCTTTTTGATGCCCTGAAGGCTGAAAATTGTTACAATAGGTCCTGTTTTTGCCCAGTCCTACTCTACACAATGTACATTATGTCTGATTCTCACAAATATCCTTCAGGATCAGCAATGTACCGTTATTCCTGTTTTACAAATGGAGAAATGGAGAAATGGAAAAAAAAAAAACATGCCAGTGATCACTATAGTGCTAAGCAGAAAGGCAGGATACAAACCCTGTTCCTTCTGACTCCAAAGTTCATGTTTCTCAATACCTTCCTCTCTTGTAATGAGATGTTTTTCCCTAGCAATCATAATGAAATCTCTTCATAGGGAATAAAATAGTGTTAGACACCTCATGTCACACTTATCACACCAAATTTCCTAAACCAAGTCAATACATACAAAAAGGGTAAGAAGTTTAGGAGTAAGAGTTTAGGAGTTATCATAGGCAGCAGTGGTTAGAGAAGGAAACAGAGAGAGGATTAGAAAAGAATTGTTTAAAAAAAAAAAAGAAGAGTTTCTGTGACTAGTGGTCAGCAGATTGTGACGTCCATTCATATATGTGGTGAACATTGGTCACTTTTTGAATACCCAGCACTCCTATGTCTTCCATACCTCCGCCACACCCCCATCTATAAAGCAGTGCCTCTCACTATCAAAACTGAAAATAGCTAATACTCACTTTCCCAGCATTCTTTTCATCTGGGCATGAGACAGACGTAGGTTCCATCATTCACTCACTCATACTTACCGTAAACATCAAATCAAAATTTAGTGATGTAAAGAAGAAAGGAGCACAGAGAATCCATCATGGCAAGGGTAGCCCCATAACACAGCTGCTGGAGTGGTTCTGGTCTCCAGGCTCAGTGCTGTTGATGGTAGGAGCAACGTCCAGGGCAGAAGCAACGTCCAGGGCAGAAGCAGTGGGGCCTCATAGGATCAGTTCTACAGCATCCATTTCAGCAGTGGTTCCTGGCTTTATCACCTCAGAGCCTGGTTCCCTGACACTCTCAGGGAACTTGTGAGCTCCCCAACATATTTTAATAAATGCCTTTGTATTTAAACTTAGTTCCTACTGCCTAAAACTTAGAATCCTGACTGGAAAAAAATATAAATAATAACAATAATGCTAATAACTAGCATATCTTGAGAGCTTATGATTTAATTCTGCTCAGTGCTTTGAAAACATATTAATCCTTAAATTCTCACTGAAACCCAATAATTCCTCTATTACAGATGAAGAAACTAAGATATTAAGTGGCTTGCTCAAAGACATCTTGCTAGAAAGTGGCAGAGCCAAGATTTTGAACTCACCAGTGACTCCAAAACCTATTCACTCAGCCACTAAACTTGAATGTATACTTTAGGAGTAGTTTGCACTCAATTTTTTTTTTAAGTGTAAACATCCATAGGTAGTTGTATTAGGGTTTTCCAGAGAAACAAAATGAATTGGGTGTGTGTACATATATAGAAAGAGAGAGGAATTGGCTTATGAAATTATGAGGGCTAGCAAATTTGAAATCTGCAGGACAGGCCAGCAGGCCAGAGACCTAGGGGAGGATTAATGTTGCAGCTCAAGTCCAGAGGTGGTCTGGAGCAGAAATCCCTCTGCAGGTGTCGACATCCAAATCCCCTCTGCTTACGAGGAGGTCAGTCATATTGGATTAGGATCCGCACTAATGACTTCATTTTAACTTAGCTATCTCTGTAAAGACCCTATCTCCAAATACAGTCACATTCTGAGATACTCAGGGTTAGGGCTGCAGCATATGAATGTTGGAAGGGACATAATTTAGCCCATAAGAGTAGTAGTATAATTTCAACACAACATTTTGGAAAGTGTTCTAAATGTACATGTAGTCTCAGGGGTTTTCTGAGTTTGGGTTATATATACATATATACTGCCTCTGGGGGCTCTGTCAGTTTTTAAAAGACCAGTCCTGCCCATAGCCACCATCAAAATGGTAACCATAATATAATATTTTCGGTAACCAGAGTCTCCTATGTCTTAATTAAATAGCTTAGAAATGACGATAGGTAGCTACAAGGACATTTTAGGTTGTGCTTCCCACCAGAAGTACAAGAACTGGTTGCCCTACAATTTCCCAGTACTTAAACCCATCAGGAGAATCAAATGAAATCAACCGCACTATAGCACCGTGAAGCAGCTACTGAAAATATTCTTTTCCTTCAAGTACTGATGAATTTTGGCTATAATCTCACAGCTCTTGCAAAGGTTTCAAACCTCAAGGGGGCCAGACAGCATTGTGAGGTCTGAAGTACACCTCTTAGCAGTGAACATCGTGGTGGGAACATTTGTCATCTTTTTCAACTGGAGATTTGTTATTCAGTGGTTGCAAGTGAAGGTCAGTGTTTGGAAAAGCCACCGTAACTCTTCCATCAGTTATTTAATAGCAGCCAAACCATCTTGCATTTGTAGGACTCTTTGTACTTTCTAAAGTACTTGTACGCTCATTAGTTCATTTCATCTAAATGGTCCTTGATTGGCCTAAAAGTTAAATCAGCTTCCCAGTGTCCCTAGTGATCTTAGAGAGCACTATATGAGCTGAAAAAACATGACCCAAAGTGAAGAAATTGCTGTGAAATCATTCTGTAAAATCAAGGAACCATTATTAAATATAGTCATAAATAGTGAAGCTAACTGAGTTAAATCCTTAAGGGAATTGTGGGGATTACCCAAAGATTTTCAATCCCTTACTGTTTACTTTGTTTTTAACACCATTTTCTGTAGGGCTAAGCTTTTAAGTCCAATGTTACCTTATTAAAAATTTCAGACAAAAAACATGCTTCCATTCCCATTCTGCTTTTCTCTTAATAGCCAAACCTATATATTCCTTTTAAAGAAAAACTGAAGGTAATTTGTTGTCAGAAGATCCTAAACTAAAAATACTTGTCACAATTAGATGGGGCCCGAATATTTCTCCCTACACAAAGCAGATGGTGATCTCTTTTTTAAATAAAATAGTGATCTGTGTTTCTGCCTGTGTACCTTCTGCATCAGACATGAAGTAAAAATGAATTTCTATTTTGTTTCACTCTGGGAGCCTGTTACATTGACCGACATGGGTGGTGGAGTGGGAGGGAATCACCTAATTTGTTCAAATCTAGTCACACAATGTACAACAGAGGCATTGGCTGTTTCGACTCTCTGCAGGACAGCTTTAAAAAAAAATGAACAGACGCAAAATAATCTTGAAAATCCTCTTGTTATTCTGCTGGTGGAGTCTGTAGCTAAGGAGACATCTGTGATGGGAGATAAGGAAGATCATTTTTTTCTGAATACAAAGAGTGAAGTAAAAAGATCCTCTTGGGGGGATTTAAAACCTAAGAAATAACCTGATTCTTTGCCCATGAGTTTTTCAAATGATTGATTGCAGGAGTACTGCAATTCAGAGTTGATTTTTTTTTCCTATTTATTTGGTGTTAGAAAATAACAATGAAACTCAATCTCCTAAAATATGTAAGGAAAGAAAGAGCTAATTTCATATAAGAAGTGTGAAGGCACTGCCTGTACAATGTAATACAATGTGTCTCTAATCCTGGTTCTAATTACGGTGTGCAGCCATGTTTCTGTTGAGGTGGGAGTGCAGATAAAACCTTACTTCAAAGATACTTTCTGCTATTGATTTGATTATACAGTTCTATGGAGCAAATCATAATGCCTTTATAGTTGGTCCTACAAATAGCATCTCTCCTATTTTAATATAAAATATCCATCATTACAATGGGGAGTCTAATATATTTCCTTAGAACCTGAATTTGAATAATCAAAACTATTTATCAAATATTATATGTGTTATTACATGCAAAGTAAAATGGAGCTTTGGGTCAAGAATCCATACAATTAAGACCCAAAAGCCACCTTCCCATGAAGCACCCTGGCAATTCAAGCTGTGCTGAGATAGGAAATAATAAAACCATCAATTTTTACTAAGTGCTTATTATGCACCAGACACTATTTTAAATACTTTGTGCCTGTTAATTCATTTACTTCTCACAACAACCCTTTGAGAATAAGTATTATTATTTCTATTTTATAAATGAGAAAATAAAATCATAGAAATGTTAAGTACCTTGACAAAAATCAAACAGCTAGTGACTACAGGAGCCAGAATTCAAACCTAGTTAATCTGGTTCCAGAACCCAGGCCAGTAACCACAATACAGGGCAGACATTCAAGAAACTAGTGGCAAGAAGTAAACATGGTACATTATATGGTTCATTGTGTCTATAAGATTAAAATAAAACAAGGAGGTGAAGAGAATGCCAATGATTTTGGGGGGAGGAGGCCTTAATAGAGAAAGAAATTTCTTCTGGGGACTTAATGAAAACATGCCTATGAAAATATCTCATGGATTCGTAGTAACCTAGGCAAAGGGACAGGCATAAAAAATTTTGCAGATTCTAGCCTAAACAACAGCACGTGCAAAGGACCTGCGGCAAGAAGAAACTTGGGTGTTTGAGGAGCTGAAGTTGAAGCCAGAGTGACCAGAGGCAGAGTGAGGGCAGCCTGAAGGTGAAGAGGTTGGAGAAGTGGGGAAGCAGTCTACTCAGGGCTTTGGGGGCTATGCTGTCCTGAGAGAAATGGGCAGCCGCTGAGAGAATTTAGGCAGAGGGGTGATGTGAACAGGCGTGCACTTTGAAATCAGTCGTCTGGCTGCCATCCTGGAAAACAGTTTGGAGAGGTCTAGAGTAGAAGCAACTAGACCAGTTTAAAAAACATTGCAGTAGCATCAGCGAAAAATGATAAAAGCAGAGGTATCAGTAAAGATGGACAAAATTGAACTGGTTCAAGAGATGTTCCTGTGTTAACATTTTTTTGAATGATGGCAAATTAGATATTGGAGATAAGGAAGAAAATGTCGAAGAGGACTCTCAAATTTCTGACTAGTGCAACCCTGTGTATGACAGGTTTGGATGAGGAGATTAAGGGATCATGTTGAAGATATTGAACTTGAGGTGACTTTAGTTATCCACTGAAGTTGTCAAGTTCACAGTGAGACTATGGGTCCGAAGCGTAGAGGAGAGGTCTAGGCTGTATGTATACATTTGGAGGTTATCAAGGCAAAGAGAATTGTAAAACACCACCGGCCTGGATACTTCATCCAGGGACAAAATATAAAATAAGTGAGAAGAGAAGAAAGCCCAGGACCCAGCCTTCAGAGAAGATAAGTCTACAAAGAATGTATAAGACAGAGGTTCCAAATAAGTAGGAACATGACCAACAGAAATGGTGTCAGGGGAGCTAAGGGAGTAGAACTGAAGAAGGAAAGCAAAGACAACAGGGTCAAAGTCAAGTAAGTCAAGCTGAGAAGTCAAGTAAAATGAGGACTGAAAAATTGAATATAGCAAACTGAGAGTCACGGCTGTATTAACATAGACTGTTTGGGGGTGATGGGACCAGAGGTCAGACCAGAGTAGGGTGAGTGGAAAGTAAAGCAATGCAGGAACTGTAGACAACTCTAGAAATTATGCTGTGAAGCAGAGAGAGGGATTCGTGTGGCAGCAAGCGAGAGATAATGGAATAAAGGGAATGACCTCAGACATCAAAGTCAAATCTCTAGTGACAGTATCTCAAAATCTGCCCACATTTCTAAACTACTGATCAAGCACAGATTTGTAATATTTGAACATTTTCAAAGAAAGGAGTAGTTTAAATGATCATAAATTTGTATAGGGTCCTTGGAGATTCTTTTTCTTTCATATAGAGATCCATTAACATGGCCTTGATTTTGACTACAGAGAAGCCTTATCCTGTTCTCAGAAGACAGAACAGGGTTCATATAAAAGTTTAGGTTTTGTCCATCTGTTGCTTAGGAAGTAAAAAGAAGAAACATTCCCTTAAGGCACCTAAGACGTGGTTATTTAAAAGTTCTCAGGCATCAGCCATTCATCATCAATTGTTATTAAATATTTATTAAACACACACTGTGGACCAGCTCTTGTGTTCAATGTTGAGAATATAAAGGTAAAAAAGACACAATTCCTGACCTCAAGATGTTTATCTAATAACAGAAAAAGAACACACGTAAAAAGGAATACATGTAAACATGTCACTATTACCTTGTAAAATGCTATATAGAGAGATGCACAAAGTGCTATGTTGAAGGGGTATATGAAGCATCAGATTGAAAGAAAAGCGTATGTGTGTAAGCCTTGGGGTGTGTGCGTGTGTGTGTGTGTGTGTGTGTGTGTGTGTGTGTGTGTGTGTGTTTGTCCATGGGGGTCACTCATGGAATATTTCATGGAAATGGAGACTCCTGAACTGAGTCATAAATAATATTAAGAGTTTGTATTTATTGAAAAATTATAATGTGCCAGGTAAAGTGGTAAGCACTTTACATCTTAACTTATTCCTATTTTAGAGATAAAGAAATGGAGGCAGAAAGAGTTAAAGTAACTTGTTCATAGTAGCACAATCTAATGAGTGTGAGAATTGGGATTCAAACCCGACCTTCCTGCAGAACCTACATTCTGTACCACCATGTCATATACCACACACCATGTCATATGTCACACACCATGGACCACCATATACCATGGCATATAATTAGAGATTAGCTGAGCTTTGTGTGTGTTGCTAATGCGGGCAGGAAGGACAGATTCCAGGCCTAAAAATCAGTTCATCTTACTCTTCCCTGTTTTCTAATTTCACTCGGATCACAGGATGCTGAAACAGCTATCCCAGAGTTAAAAAGGAGATATGACCACTTTCCCAGGTCATTTTTAGGATATCAGTAAGCAGAAAGGGGCTTATTATAGTATAATCTGTGATTCTGGTACTCAAATTACCAGTATAGAATAGAAATAGAATGAACAACAGGTTCTCTACATTTCAAAGTAAAGTTTGCTAAGGATGAACTAGAGGATAATTTTCTATTTAGGTTAATAAGCCCTTCTTGAGAAAAACAGCTCACAGAGAAGTAATGCTGCGTCTTTCCTAATGATTCCAAGTTAGGCTCCATCAGACCACCTGGCAGTCATGGCACTTAGGGCACCATAGGTGATTAATACCACTGTAGGCTGTAGAGAATAAACAAACAGAAGACTGTAAAAGAGAGACAGTGTTCAGCTTGGCCGGTAGATATTGGGATCAATCATGCCCAACTTCCAAAACACTAAATCAAGACAGAAGAAAATTCTGTCTTATGAGCTGGGGACCTTAGTAACAGTTCTGAGATCAAGGGAGGAAAGAGACTAATCTTATCGCCAATGATACTCTTATCTAATCACTGGAGATAAAAATAGTCTAGGGCTTCCCTGGTGGCGCAGTGGTTGAGAGTCCGCCTGCCGATGCAGGGGACACGGGTTCGTGCCCCGGTCCGGGAAGATCCCACATGCCGCGGAGCGGCTGGGCCCGTGAGCCACGGCCGCTGAGCCTGCACGTCCGGAGCCTGTGCTCAGCAACGGGAGAGGCCACAGCAGTGAGAGGCCCGCGTACCGCAAAAAAAAAAAAAAAAAAGTCTAAAATCACACAGTCCAAATCGCATGTGGGAAGAAAGGAACATAACAAAAGCTTTACCCTTGTCATCTGCAATGGACTGGATATTTGTGTCCCCCAAAATTCTTATATTTAAGCCCAATCCCCAGTGTGATGGTATTTGGAGGTGGGGCCTTTGAGAGATGATTAGGTCATGAGGACCAATCATTAATGAATGAGATCCATGTCCTTATTAAAGAGACCCCAGCGTGCTCCCCTGCCCCTTCCACCATGTGAAGACACAGCAAGGAGATGGCCATGTATGAACCAGGAAGCAGGCCTTCACCAGACACCAATTCTGCTAACACCACCAGAAATGTGGGAAATAGATTTCTGTTGTTTATAAAATACCCAGTCTGTGGTGTTCTGTGATAGCAGGCCAAAATGACTGACAGGACCATAACCACCAGAGAAGGGACCAGAAGAGGCTGTATTGCTGTGGATTTTTTTCTTTTTGAGAATTCTGGAGTGAAGATTTGGAGCAGATTATAGTTAATGCACTGAAAAGTCATTAAGGGAAAGTAGAAAAGTGAGTACAGGGCAGGTGGGGGGAAGAAGACGCCCAAACTGTTCAATTTATTATATGGGTTTCTTCATGCTGCCAAGCTTCTTGCCTTCTTGTGATGACAAAAGCAAATTACAAAATAAGGTATGAAGAAGAAGATGTGCAGGAGGTGGAGGAGGAGAAGGACTAAGGACATTATAGTAAAATGATGAAGCCATAGAAGAAACTTTTTATTTATTTACTTATTTATTTTTGGCTGCGTTGGGCCTTCGTTGCTGCACACGTGCTTTCTCTAGTTGCGGCGAGCGGGGGCTACTCTTCGTTGCGGTGCGCGGGCTTCTCATTGCAGTGGCTTCTCTTGTTGCGGAGCACAGGCTCTAGGCGCCCAGGATTCAGTAGTTGGTGGCTTGCGGGCTCAGTAGCTGTGGCTCGCGGGCTCTAGAGCGCAGGCTCAGTAGTTGTGGCGCACAGGCTTAGTTGCTCCGCGGCATGTGGGATATTCCCGGACCAGGGCTCAAACCTGTGTGCCCTGCATTGACAGGCGGATTCTTAACCACTGCGCCACCAGGGAAGTCCCGGCAGAGAAGAAATTTAAGGGACAAATCAAAGCATGAAATTAAGTCTAAGAATAAAATTAAAAGACAATATACTAAAGAAAAAATTAGCCTAAACTATATAGAGTTCAATGAAGACTAGAAGAAAAGAAAAACTAAAACCAGTGAGATTAAAAAAATAAATCAAAATGTGAAATTAAGAAGGATAAAAGATTAAAAATAAAACCGGCATAAATAAAAAACATAAAAGGGCTAGAACCAAGGAAATAACAAGCTAGAAACATGAAAGTCAGAGGGTTGAAAAATCAAAGCTAAGACAAGCAAATCCAAGTTAAAAGCAATACTTAGAAGTTGAGCATAAAACAGTCTTATAAAGACTGTTTAAAAGTTTTCTTCTTAAAATAGAATAGAAAAAAATTGAGATAGAAAGTGAAGACAAGGGAAAAACAAGAGTCATAAAGAATTAAGCAGAACAAACTAAAATAGAAATGGGGGGAAATTAAGTAATCAACATACACCATGGCAACAAGAAATTCTAAAATAATATTGAGATGCTGATTTATACCTGAGCCTGTGTTATTGATGTGATAAGGAAACAAAAGCCATGGGCCAAAGAAGGGAAAGAGGTAAACTCCTATAAACTACACGCTGAAAATCTATCCTTGGTTCCTGTCCCTCCTTCCACCTCTCCAGTCCTCATCTGAAAACAAATTATTATTTTTCTTTAATCCTCAGCTCAGCCTTCCCATCTGCACAGACAGCTGAAGTATGTTGAGCCCTGTGTAAAATTGCAGAAGATAGAGTCTATTTTGGTTTTTTCACCTGTTTGTTTATCCTTTCAATATCCTCCAGCCCTTTAATCTATCATTCATTCATTAGATAATTACCACTTAGTTTAAATTACTTTAACTCTACCTTTTCGGGGATAACTTTCATTTTCAAAGAAGGCCCATTGGAGAGGTATTTTGCACACGGATCCTTCCTTCTCATCCTGGTTTTTGGCGATTAGCACCACAAAGATTTATGTTAGGTGTCTTCCCTTTTGCTTTACCCCCAACACCTCCCTCCCATCGCACTATCTCTCTCTACGCTTCTCCACTCTGCTCTGTGCTCTTGGGAGGTTGACTTTTATGGGCTGTGTCCATGGGTTTGCTTACCCCCAGCCTTCTGGTTGATTTTACCAAGGGGAGGCGTGGGCAAGATACTGGAGAATGAGAGGAGACTGAGCTTGAGGTGTTTACTCCTGTGGTGCCCTCACTCCCGTGGATTGACTCCATCCCCCTAGCAAGCCCACGCTTCCTGCCTTATGGCCTTCCCCTGCAGCTACTCCCTCTGGATTCTGGGCACAGACAATCTGCTTCCTCCTCTTTTTTTTTTTTTTTTTGCGGTACACGGCATGTGGGATCTTCCCAGACCGGGGCACGAACCCGTGGCCCCTGCATCGGCAGGCGGACTCTCAACCACTGCGCCACCAGGGAAGCCTTGCTCTCTCCTCTTGATCCTTCCGTTTTAGGAGTGGTTGGTAACTGGCTCCCTGCCAGTTGCTAGCCCTGGGAAGCTTAATCGTCCCTGGTTGGTTTCTCCTAGCCTTGTCCTCAAGGTTGTAAATAGCCCTTTTATTAACTCCCCAACATTGAGTGTGCCATCTGTTTCCTGCTGGGACACAGATTGACATAGTAGGTAAAAGTATGGCATAGGCAAATTTAACTTTGGCATTTGCCGCCCTAACTTCAGTGCTCTCTTGCTACCCGTAGGCTGCCCATAGGTCTCCCCATTTTGACATACCTCCAGGGCTCATCAAAGCCATTGCATCATCTAGAATGTGTCTGACTTCCTCCTCCATCCGAACACATCTGTACATTGAGCCGTTTTCCCAGGACCCAGATCTCTTCAGTGTGCATGCAGATGAATCTGTAGAACTAATCTCTGCCAGAAGCTGAATTATCTCTCACCCAGGTAAGCAGAATGTTCCCTAATGGCCCTCAAATTACATCAGAATGAATTATTACAAAAAAAAAATTGAACTAGCATTTCTTCCCCCAGTTTTGTCCTCCACCCGTTTATTCTAAGCACTGCAACCAGATTAATTTCTCTGTAAAGACATTCTCATTATGCTACCCACTGATTTTAAAAGCCTCAATTGTCTCTCATTGTCCATGGGATAAATTTAAGCATTTAAGATCCACAGTCTGGCTCCAAACAAATCTTCAGCTTCATCCATCACTACAGAGTGTCCTAGCATTAAGAGAATACAATAAGGTGTGGACAGGAAACATCCTGAACATCACCCCTACTTCCCCAAAACATTTTCTCCTTGTTTTCTTCAATAACAGAAGAATGATATTACTTAGCAGGGGTGGACTCCTCCATGAGATAGTATTCATAATTTTTCTTTGCCTTTAGTTTCTATCATGATGAAAAGTGGGAAGGTTTATACTGCCATGGAGAAATAGCACTGTGTCTTAGGCTTCACAGTTTACCTAGCTGATTTCATGTGCTATCAAGTTTCAAGTTCTATTGCTTTTTAAACTAATGTTTTCTGAGATTTTGTGACATTAGGTTGTGGCATTGCAAGGGAAATATAATCCGTGGTACCAAGGTTGTTTAATGTTTCCCAAACCCACTACTGCATAAAGTCTTCTTTCAGCAAAACCTGGATATACCCACCATGTACATTCTGACTTCCTTCCAAGCCTCTTTATTCCCTCACCTAAAATGTCTCTTATCCTCCTCTCTGCTTCTCCAGGAACTACTGGCACATGTCACGTGCTCAATAATTAGTAGGCATTACCATTATTATTACCTGCCACTCAAAACTCATGTCAAGCATTATTCTCTAGAAACGGTACTGTTGACCAGTCAGTTTGTCATATACCACGTTATAGCATGTGTCTCTCAATACAGGTCAGGCTTCCCTGATTAGATTCTAAGTACCTTTCGGGAGCTACCACATCTGATCCCTCTTTGCAGCCCACATCTGCACACCACCCCACATTGCACACCACCCCAGGAACTGACAGAAAATGGAAGCTCAATAAATAATTTATAGCTAAAGGCAAAGCTTCCCTCTATCTACAAAAAGCAGCTCTAAGGAGGCAGACCTCTCAACCTGACAGAAGAGGGGTAACTTCACTGTACTTCTCTTACCTGCTCATAGAAACCCTAAACTATTACAAAAAGGAAAGTGTGAATAATTGACCTTCTACCTGAAGAGAGTTGACGAATGCAGCAAAAGTCTAATCAAGTCAGTCTTACCCTATCCTTTCCATGGGCTCTTCTTTCCAAAGAATCCCTTTGCTGTGCCATTGGGCAGTTCTCTGTAGTTCCCATGCAGATTCAACCTTAATCTCCTTGGTGTTCATCTTGTCATGTTGCCGTATATTAGGTAGGACACGGAATAGGTTGCTGGCACAAATAAACCCCACAATTTACTGGCTCAAACAAGACACTTGTTTCTCACGTGCATAACAGTCCAGAGGTAGGTGGGTGGTCCAGGGCAAGTAAGTGACTCTGCTCCAGAAGGATGTCCAGAGACCCAGAGTCCTTTCTTTTTTTTTATTTATTTATTTTTGGCTGTGCCGTCCCATAAGCAATTGCCCTTATCCACGTGGTCAAGGCTGGCTGATCACACCCCCATTCTAGGTCACAGGAAGTAGGAGAAAATGACGTGGAGGATGACCAGTTTCCTTTGCACCATCTCTGCTACCCCAGGTAAAGTTGTCTTCTTAACTAGGACCTTAGTACCCCAGTCTGTCAGCCATGGTTAGGTATGGGCATCAGGAAAGTAGCCTGTGCTCTTGGAGTAGGGGCTCCAAGCCCAGTATCATACAACTACTACCACCCAAAAACCTGAAGCCCTTGTTTGTCAACACCTACAAATGTATCCCATGATTAGCATCACGATCGCAGCTTGTGGGGTATATGCTGCCTAAAAATGAGTTAATATATAAATATCCTATAATGGAAGGTGTCACGGGCTGCCATGCTCCCTTTCTCCAGTCTCCTGGCCCTGACCTAATTGTATTATCTACTCCCCAGCACCCACGGGCTCAGGCCTAATACTCCAAGCCTGTTGTTCTTCAACCAGAGCACTTTTGCCTCCCCCTACAGGGACATGAGACAATGTCTGGAGACATGTGTGGCTGTCATAACAGGAGAGGGGAGGTACTACTGGCCGGGGTTGCTGCTACACATCCTACCATATACGGGAGAGACCCCTATGACAGAGACGTATCAAACACAAAATGTAATGGCATCAATACTGAGAAACCTTGCTCTAGGACAATTCTGATTCTTCCCTCAAATCTTACAGGGACGCAGGCCCATCCTCCCAGCACCGTAGATTCTTGTAGTCAGCAATGTGCTTTTTATCCACACTACGGCCTGCTTTTCTCACCATACATTGCTTCAGACCTTTAGTCTAGATTCTTATAAAAGCTAATAATCTCAGTAGTCTATAACAACTAACATTGTTTAAATAAAATTTTCATTAAAATCTTTTAAGGAATGTTAAAATTTGTCCTCAATGCTAACAAAGAAGGAATAATAGACAGTTAGGTTGAGGAGTAGAGCACAGGTCTGGGGACCAGGTTCTTGATCTTGTTCTGCTGCTAACCAGTTATGTGGTCATGAGCAAATCACAGTCCTTCTGAGTTTCAGTTTTCCCTTTTGGTAAGATGAAGAGTTAGACTCATTTAAGACATCAAATTATTCTTGCAGTGTCAAGTCCCCAGTTGCAATAATTACCCTTCACTTCTCTTTCTTTTCTATTTATACACACACATCCTCTTTTCTACAAAAGAGGTTAATTTCCTCAGCTAAGTTTACATTCCCTGGAATTAAACCAGCAGCAGCTTGGCCAGGCTAACAGGCAAATCTATCCATATCCTCATCTAATTCTTTTTTCTAATTTCAAATTTACCATTCCTCAACTTAATCGTGTGAGCTTGGCCAGGTCTTAATTTCTCTGGGCTTTAGCTTCTACTTGGCAAAGTGAGAGAGTTAATTTCCAAATCCCCTTCTAGTTCTAATACACTTTCCCTACCCAGAACTTCTTGTGGGCTTAACCTTGCACCCTCTTAAGCATGTGTGATGATTAGTCTCACGAAAATATAGTAACACTCACAAGTGAAGATATCAGCATTCTATAAAATGGTAATAGGAAAAAAATGCTTACTTTTCATAACTTTAAGAATAACGACTGACCATAAAACAGGCAAAAAGAGGTGGTTATTTTGTGACTTTATCTTTGCAGTCTTTGTTTTCCTTTTTTACTGTATTTTACAGCCCACAGTAAAGAAACAGCAAAAAATCAAATTTAAATAGAGACATATCATAGCGATGCTTCTCTTCAATTTCCTAAGTAACTGACCAAACCTGTTTTCCCGTATCATAAAAAAGACACACATATAATTTTATGTTTGTCCTCAAGCTACACAACAACAGTTGTTTCAAATCTGGTAAGCAGATCTTTCGGCATGCCAGTAATTCACCTTTAATTTAAGGATACATCACCAGGGGCTTCAGGTGATGCTCGGAATAATGATAAAGTAAAGGTTAAATTGGCTAAAATTGAGGCTAATGATGAAAGAAACGTCACAATATTTGTGACTTCTGGGAGGTTTCTGGGCACAGCTGGTGATGGGCAGGTGTGTTCTGTGCTCCAAGGTGGGTAAACATCTAGGATATTAGAAACAGACAGCAGTGCTCAGCGGCTTGTCTTCCGGCTTGTCTTGGTCCCACTTACAGTAGAAGCAAGTTATTTTTGGCTGTGCCAAAATTAACTACTAAATAAATTTAGTAGTTACCACTAAATTCTGGGCCTTGACTTCCCAAGGACACTGTCAAGCTGCTTATAAGTGGGTCATAATCAGTGGATGGGAACAAGTTCTGAGACATTCCCCTAAGGAACAGACAAAACTTTCTTCCACATTCCACCGATTCCATTAAATTCACCTTGTAAAGCAATCCAGGGTATCACTTTAACAGTCTGCTTAGGTGACTGGTTAGTTGAACAGTCAGAACTTGTTGGATACAACAGAGAAGTTCTATTTTTCCCCCAGTCCTGGCCCCCTATGTGCTGATGAAGCTCTCTTTCGTAGCATCTCAAGCCAGATTCATAACTTTCTGACCACTTTCATTTATTTACCAAAAAACTCAGTCCTGTTTAAAATTCCAGTCTCTTCCCACCCATCCCCCTTTTGCACCCTGTAGCTCAGGGAATTGCAGGAAGGAAAGGGATGAGGTCTGCACTGTGACCCTGCCTTCCTCTCTGGGACTAGATACTGGGGGGAGGAAGGCACATAAAGGAAGAAAATAATTGTTGCTTAATGGCTGAGTGATTGTAGTCCTGTGCCAGACATCAGTGCTTCTCCAGCTAACCCTATCTGACCAAACATGCTCTCTGTACGGCAGGCATCCAAGGACTGCCTCTCTCTTTGGGTACATGAGTGAGCTCTGGGGAGGTGTAGGGGTTCTGCATTACACAGTTCCCTGATACACAGATAAACAGTTATCACCACCAACTACCACCTTCCCCAACCTTCCCCACATACACACATACACGCACACACACACACACACACACACACACACACACACACACACACACACACACACACACACACACACACACACACACACACACACACACACACACACACACACACACACACACACCTGACCCTGGGAATCACCAAACTTCTCTCTGCTGGGTCCACTTGCCCTGCAGGCAGCCCTCATAGATGGACCACTTGAGCCACTGGAAACCTAACATTGCCAAATAGTGGAAGGCAGCCTCCTCCTCTGCTGACCCTCTTTCTTTCTACCAAGGTAGCAATCTCATAGCGTTTTCCCTGCAGGCACAGGGGCATATTAGGGAGTCTGCACCTAAGGGAAAAAAATCACTACAGGGAAATGAAGTGCAGGGTGTCCCTGTCTTGCAGGTATTCCCAATCTTTGTTTTTCCCTTTTCTCCCCTTAAAGAAGTGAAGAGAAAGCCTTAACGTTCTCTACTAGCTGACGACTCACACTCTGACAATGTTCTCAATCTTTCCTTTCCTCCTTTACTTCCTTTCTCTTCATGCCCTCTTTTCTCTGTTCTTCCTTCTCTCCTTTTTATTTGGCTGGTGTGGGAATGGTGATTAAAATTACAATGTCTGCTGCCTCCCAGGATACCCAAGAAGGAACATGTAGTTCCACCTGTTTGTGATTATCTTCAGAATGTAAGGTACTTTGTGCCTCTTTTGCTGCAGTTTCAGAATCTATTCTCCAACTTGGGGACAAAGGGAAAGTCTCACTTGCATGAGTTTCATTCTCACATCACCAAGCCATTTGGCACATCACAGACTCCATGACTGAGTATTACATCTGTCTACATATAAAGATGACAGTCTTAAGGGCTATACCTGGGTCAAGATCCAGCTCTGCCTCTTAACATGTTGTGTGGTCTTAAGGCAGATTGCTAATTAAGGTTCAAGTTCCTCCTCTCTTGAATTAAGGACAATACGAACCTTGTGGTGCCTTGAGCTGTGACTTGTAAAAGTGCTCAAAAGATGCACTACTTACTATTTTCACCAGATTCACTAGGTAAGTAAGGTTTGGTGTCTGACATCAAGGAGTTCACAATCTAATATAGAGTCCAACACATAAAGACATAATTACAGTGAAATGTGGCAAGTGTAAAGAAAGATACATTCAAAGTGCTTATGGGGACAGACTGAACTAGGGTAGCTGTGAAACAAGATGTATAGGAATATCTCTCTTTTAATTGCCTCCTATTCTTTCCGTTGGCGAAAGGGATTCCTGCCCTACGGTATTGGGGGTAGCTGAACATGTGACACCTGACAGTGGACAGAAGACATCAACAGCAGTTTATCAGTCACATAGGGGAGGACACCATATCCCATGCAAGACCACATGAGGGCTGTACTCAGGACAGAGTGAAGCATCAGGGGCTGTGGGAGACAGGCTTTGTAGTATTAAGAGGGAGAGATGGGTTTCCGCAGAGTGGGGTGGATATGACTGGAGTGTTTGAACAACTCCACAGGCGGGCAGGGAACCAAAACCCATTACTCAGGGAAATGCAGGGCCTGTGCCCGGTACCCATGATGAGGAGGGCTATTTGTCTAGGGGATCTTATCCACAGGAGCAGGTCAAAGCCTCCCCATGATTTCATGAGATGTCAAGGCAGCACATAATACTGAGCCTTAATTTTAGGTTTTACATGACAGCCTCCTGCAGCAAACATCCTCTGAACTCAGTCTGAGAGACTAACCATAAGGTATATGAGTGACTGGCATGGGGCCATAACACTCCAGTTGAAGTAAATAGCATTACCAAATGCAAATTTCTTCCATGGACAGTGTTTGCAAGATCTGTACACATTTAATGTTGCTGAAGCATACATGGTGCAGCAGAAGGTGGTAGGAAAGGAAGCTCAAGGGACAGACAGAGGGTGATCATAAAGAGCCTTGGGGCCAGGGGAAGAGCTTAGATAATATTCTGATATTCTGATGCTAGAAGGTATTCTTCTAAAACGACTAGGGGTCCAAAAATTTGGGGAAAGGATTGTTTAAAACAAATTATACTGATGTCTTTACCTCATGATATTTTGATATGCTACTGCAGTGCATTTGTAAACCTCTAAGATGATGTGCATTACCACACAATCTTCTTGAACCCAGGGACATTAGTCTTTTAGGAATATTTTTTCCAGGACACCAATTACCTGTTCCAGGGAACAAAGTTTTTAAATTACTGTTATAGATAATGAGGGATCATTAAAAGACTCAAGCTCGGAGTGACATTGTCATATTTGTATTTTAAATTAAACATGCTGGTAGACATGCAGAAGATGAATCTGAAAAGATTAAAATGTGACTGTTTAGTGAACCCAGCTAGAAGACTGTGGAAGCAATCCAAGAAAGCAACCATGAAGAGAAGTAAGATAATAGAGACAGGAAAAGGGCAAATTTGAAAGAAGTTTTTATGTATCAGATGAGGTAAATGTATCAATGGGAAAGCTAGGTCATGCTGCAGTCAGAAACACACACCAAAATCTCAATGACTTAATACAGCAAAGGTTTCTACCCTGTTTACACTAAGTGTCTACCATAAATTGATGTGGAGGAGGGATTCTGCTCCACGGAATTACTCAGGGACCCAATGGATGGAGAGTCTATAATCTTGTAGCAACACCATCTCAGAGAGAGTGTTTCTTGGGTCGTTACAGAAAAGGAAAGAACATTCAGACATTGTCTTTGGCCTGAAGTAATACCTGTCATTTTTTGAGGTTGTTACAGCCCCCTGACTAGAATTAGTCACATGGCCCTGACTAATTGCAGTGGGTCTGGGAAATGTGATTTTCCATGTTTCCAGGAATATGAGGAAAATCAAATATTGGTAGTATCATTCACGGTAAGTGAGGGAAAAGAACGAATCAAGGATGGCTCCCACGAGTGACTAGGTGAATGATAGTGCCATGAACTGGGAGTGTGAGTGTACCAGAAGAGGGCCAAAATGTTTGGGAGATGAGATGATAAACATTTTGAGTTTTATGTGAGGAATTTTCATCTGAGGATGACAGGCAGATTGTTGGAAATTTGAAGTCTAAATCTCAAAGGAGAATTATATCCTGGAAATAAGATTGGAATCATCATCAATAGTTAAAACCAAGAGTGGAAATATTATCCAAGAACTGTAGGATGCTCCCTAAGGAACATCATAGTTTTTGATTTGAGAGAAAACCCCAAGAAGAGGAAGGGAAACTGTGTCAGAGACAGGCGAGAAGAGAACCCAGAAATGTCATTTCAAAAACGTGACAGAAGGTGAGGTTCTGAGAGAAAGTAATCGGCAACAACAAATACACCTAAGAGATCAGGTAAGATAGAGGGTAAAAAGGGCCTGGTTGGTTTAGAAGTTAAGAAGCCATTGATTCCACATGTAAGTGAGATCAAGTGATACTTGTCTTTCTGTGTCATTATTTCATTTAACATAATGTCCTCCAGGTTCATCTGTGTGGTCACAAATGGCAGGATTTCCTTCTTTTATAAGGCTGAACAATATTTGTGTGTGTGTATATACATATGTGTGTGTAGGTAGATAGATATAGATAGATAGATAGACATGCAGTGAACATGGGAGTGCAGATATCTCTTTGAGATACTGACTTCGTTTGCTTTGGATAATACCTGAAAGTGAAATTGCTGGATCATAAGGTATTTTCTTTTTTTAATTTTTTGAAGAAACTCCATAATATTTTCCATAAAATCTGTACCAATTTACATTCGCACAAACAGTGCACAAGAGTTCTTTTTTTTTTCCACATCCTCACCAAAACTTATCTTTTATCTTTTTGATAACAGCCATTCTAACAGGTATGAGGCAATATGTCCTTGTGGTTTTGATTTGCGAATCCCTGATGATTAATGATGTTGAACACCTTTTCATGTACCTATTAGCCATTTCCATGTCTTCTTTGAGAAAATGTGTATTTAGGTCTGTTGCCCATTTTTTAATTGGGTTGTTTGGCTTTTTGCTATTGAGTTGTATGAATTCCTTGTATATCTTGGATATTAACCCCTTATCCAGATACATGGTTTGCAAATATTTTCTCCCATCCCGTAGGTTGCCTTTTCATTCTTTTGTTTTCTTTGCTGTGCATTTGAAATATTTCCTAGTCTTGCCAGTTTAGAATCATACCAGGAATATATTTTCCTTCTTTGTTGAATTGCCAAAAGACAAAAAAGAAGCTATTGCAGAAAGAAGTTCGTGAAAGGAGGAGGAAGACACCAGCTAGGCTGACATGATTTGAGCAGTGAGAGGGCAGTAGGACATGAAAGAGGCAAAGAAAGTGAAATTTTATTTCCAATCTTCTTCCTCAAACCCCATGAATCATTCATTTATTCAACTAATATTTAGTAAAGTCTTATTAGAGTATGAACAAGACACGTGAGCTTTCCACACACTTGAGATGCTCAAGTGGATGAGTGTTACATTCCCTCCTCCCTGTTTCTGTAACATTTTGTACATTCGTTTATTTTAGCGCTTTTAACATCATATCATATTTATTTCTCCTAGCTCTCTTAAAACGATGAACTCATTTGGGATAAAGGCAGGGTAAAAATTTTATTGATCTCTTTACACCAAAAGCTCATCACAATGCCTGGGTGTAGTAGGCACGCAATAAAAACTTTTCTTTTTAATTAAATTATTCATTCCTCACAGCTCTGTGAGATAGTTATGATTAGCCTCATTTCACAGAGAAAGTAGCTGAGATTCAGCATGGCTACACCTCGGCAAAGGTCAGAGGCGGTAAGTGGCGGAGCTGAGACCAGAATCCAGGTTTTGGATTCCATGTCTGTTTCTCTCCATCACACCAGAACTGCTTTGACATCTTTTCCTTCTGGGGTGATGGATTCAAAATGACTTATGCATAACTTTTCAAATACTTCATTCTATTCAAGATTACAGATTAGCAGTACAATCTGAGATATGAATAGGGTAATAGGTCAAAACCAGTCCAGAGACTCCCACAATTTTAACTAAGCTGAGCCAGTGCATACTATACTATATTAAGATTAAGCATATGAAATTCCTGTTCTGGGTCCAAAAAAGGTCAAATATCATCACTTTCATAAGGTTCAACCTAGTAGGGTATAATTCTTTCTACAGTGTGAAACAAAAAGTATGAACAAGTCGTATAAATTAACAAGTATGAAATTAGGCAGTGTGGTGAGGAAGAAAGATTTTAGAAATGCTGCCCTAACAAGGTTTGTGACCGTGTTCCTTAAATCATCTAAACCTCAGTGTCCTAATGATTATAATGGAGCTCATAATTTCTTCTTAAACGGCTCTTGTAAGGATTGAGTGTAGTGGTCATGTACGTAAAATGTCTAGCTCTAGACCTGACCCATAAAAGGCACTAAATCAATGGCAGCAATAATATGATCACAAGAGGACATGGATTCTTTTGATATAGGGTGTTTATTTAATCAGTAGTATTTATTTCCAGGTTTTATTCTGAAGAAGAATTTCTAACTTGCCCTACAGATTCTTAATATAATAACGTCTCTGAAATTTCTTGTGATAATGTGTATTGCTTGCCTTAGAATTAAAAGGTCTGCTGCATGGAACATCTAACCAGGTATCAACAAACAGTTGCCTGCTAATACTTTTTTTAGTAAAAGGTCATCTTCAACAGGGAAGAGATAGCCAAGCAGTGGGGTTTTATGGATTAATATTTATATGGAATTTCTCAAAGAATTCTCAGGAGCCTTGCCTGCTCTAAGCTCTAGAAAAGTAACCTAGCCAAAATCTTCCTTTTGAATGAAAATTAATAACCAGAGTGGCTGCTTCAAAGCAATCTAGATCAGTGGGCACCATGATTTTCCGTTTCATGGTCCTTTGGTCAGCAGCATATGGATTAAACCAAAATACAGCTGAAAAATCTGAAAATGTAGCATTAAAAGACTATGATAAAGGATTTTTCTAGTACAATTTTATTTTAAAGTCCGTGTTTTAGTAACATGAACTTCTGGAAATTGAGCACTCACCTAATGGAGATTCTTTGGGGAGAAAATGTAACCCAATCTACTCTTTTTTAAAATTTGTGTTGGGATATAGTTGATTCACAATGTTGTGTTAGTTTCAGGTGTACAGCAAAGTGATTCTGTTATACATATACATAAAGCCACTCTTTTTTAGATTCTTTTCCCATATAGGCCATTACAGAGTATGGAGTAGAGTTCCCTGTGCTATACAGTAGGTCCTTATTATATGTCAACCCCAATCTTCTAATTTATCCCTCCCCCCCTTACCCCCTGGTAACCATAAGTTTATTTTCTACATCTGTCACTTTATTTCTGTTTTGTAGATAAGTTCATTTGTACCTTTTTTTAGATTCCACATATAAGCAATATCATATGATATTTGTCTTTCTCTGTCTGACTTACTTCACTCAGTATGACAATTTTTAGGTCCATCCATGTTTCTGCAAATGGCATTATTTTGTTCTTTTTATGGCTGAGTAATATTCCATGGTATATATGTACCACATCTTCTTTATCCATTCCTCTGCTGATGGACATTTAGGTTGCTTCCATGTCCTGGCTATTGTAAATAGCGCTGCTATAAACATTGGGGTGCATGTGTCTTTTTGAATTATGGTTTCCTCAGGGTATATGCCCAGTAGTGGGATTGCTGGGTCATATGGTAGTTCTATTTGTACTTTTTAAGGAACCTCCATACTGTTCTCCATAGTGGCTGTACCAGTTTAGAAAAGGGAACAGTCCTACCCTGTTGGTGGGAATGTAAACTGGTATAATCCAATCTACTCTTAAAGCCCCAGCTATGTTGTTTTATGAGAATCTAACTGTACATCTTTTTGCTCAAGTTCTAATATGGCCTTTAGATATTGTATAGAGAGTGGGAGCGAGACACTAGACTTCGTAATCTCTGTACTTGTTTTCCTGTAGCTACAGCTAAAATAGATAAAAATTTCAGTCTACAAACCAAAGTGTGTCCATTTAATTTTAAAGTGTGTGGCTCAATCTAGTAATTTCCACATACTCTCTCAAATTCAGCACTTCCTCAGACACTTCCAGTGTAGCTGCAGTGACACCAGGACTGTTTCTTTCTTTCTGCTCTTCCCCCCAACATTGACGGTGAGGTCAGAGGGCACCAGAGCAAATGCCAGGGGAGCAGAGGGGATGTGCCTTGGTCTATTTGTACTGTCTCTCTTTTGTGCCACTCCTCCCCCTGGGGATGAGTCTAAGCTCTGGAGATGCTTATGGATATATCACCTCAGGGGGTCAGAGGGGGGTTGTTCTACTTTCATGCTCAATCTGTTGGTTCCTGGGCCAGCCTCTGACTTCAGAGATAACTGGTCCTGTCTGGCTCACAGCACAGGTGAAATCAGGTCTCACTCCAATGGCAACTGGACATTCTGTGGGTGCTGACCCAGGTCCCACCGAGCTCTTATAGCGCTAGCAATGTGCCATGACTTAACTGAATCTTAGAGCCCTGGTGGGAACAGTCCATGCTGTATCCTTCCAATGAAGTAACCCTGAGATGTCTTACTGGACCACAGGTTCTCTGCCAGTGCACATCTGCCACCAGCAACCCTCTGAAATCCTCCCTCACTATTAAGAACCCACAAGAAACAACAGATGGAGTTGTCTCTAGCATTCTGCAGCTTTAACAGAGCATACTGTTCTCCTAAATAGTGGAATGAAAAACCTTCTTCCTACAATGCTTGATTGCCTTCGGCATAAGGTGCAGGCTCCACTCCTATCCAGAACTTTAAAGAGGCTGTCTAGCATCATACCCCAACCCTAGAACCCAGCTTGAAGGGGCAGAGGCAGACAGGGCTTCCCCAATTCACATCTGACTCTCCTTTCCTCTCTTCTTCTCTTTCCCCTTCTTCTTTTCCTTGAAGTGTCTTTAGTGTGTGTAGTTGGGGGAGTTCAGGGTGAAAAGAATTCTTCAGAAAGTTCGCATATGTAGACATCCTTCTGACTTTCAGGCTAGTTTATTTTAAACCAAAGAGCCAAGAATTTGCCATGCTTGCTAGTCAGGTTCCCCAAGGGTCTCTTTTCCCTCTACCCAATCCCCAGTAGTGTGTAACCACGATCGTACTGTCTTGGCTAGGGGTGGGCATGAAGTCCTTGGATTAAAAGTAAAGAAATTCTATTTACTATTTGAGGACAGAACAATTCTATATCTTTCTTTCCCAAAAGATCTATCTGCTTAGAATGAGATCTGGGTAACACTGAGAACCACTTGTCACATCGCCAATACAAATAATCTTAATATGACCCATTCTACCAACCACAGTACCATCTAGCTAAGGACCAGAGTTTCTCAACATCAGCATTATTGGCAGGTTCGGCTGGATAATTCATGTGGAGCACTGGACTGGTTATTTTAGGACATTTAGCATCATCCCTGGCCTCTATTCACTAGATCTAGTAGCATCCATCCCCCAAGTTGTGATAACCAAAAATGCCTTCAGATGTTGCCAAATGGCCCCTGGTCAGGGGGAATCACCCTCAGCTGAGGACAATGTTATAGACTCATCCTGATGCTTGTGTAATGCTTCTAAGTATTGTGATGATGATTGCTTCCAACAGCAGTCCCCAACCTTTTCAGCACCCGGGACCAGTTTCGTGGAAGACAATTTTTCCACGGATGGGGGTGGGGGGATGGAGGGGGATGGCTCAGGCGGTGATGCCAGCCATGGGGAGGGGCAGATGAAGCTGCGCTCGCTTGCCCGCTGCTCCCCTCCTGCTGTGCGGCCTGGTTCCTACCAGGCCACGGACTGGTGGCAGTCCTCGGCCCCAGGGTT